>NW_006341873.1:0-430 GCF_000327345.1 Myotis davidii
AAACATTTTTCTATAGTCTCTTGTAAAATTATGCAGGGAATTAAGCAAGACCAGCAAAGAAGGCAATGGTAGTGACCCCATTGAGCAAGGGAACGGAGAAATGACACATCGACATAGTTAGGACCGTTGGTGGGGCTGTCCTTAGTGATTAACATCTGGCAAGGCTGGGTTCAAATTCCTGTTCTACCACTAACTATGGGGAGTTGGGTAGGTTACTTAAATTCTCTATAAAATATGAAATGGAAATAAAAATAGCACCTTTCTCATTAAGTTAAAATATGAAAAATGTTTGGCAAAATGATATTTTTTGTTACTTTCAATAGCTGAGAACCAAGAAATTTCTCCTTTCAAAACTTGTTTAATTTTATTCCCTAAAGTTAATATTTTATTTTCTTCTTTTGTATCTTTATTGTTGAAAATATTACAGATG
>NW_006341874.1:0-430 GCF_000327345.1 Myotis davidii
AAAAAAAGAAAGAAAATAGTAATAAGGAAGAAGATATTTATAATACACATTGCCTTCTCAGGAGAATAGATACCAATAATGGAATTTCCATTACTCCCTGAGAGTGCATTGGGTGAAGTGACGCAAGATTTGAGGAGCAGAGGTGAGGCAGTATTTAGATAACTTCTATACATTATAGATTTACATAAAAAAGAGTGATGTAGAAATATGGAACTAGACCCAGGGAAATGTAGAGATGCCAGGCTTTGGGAAGAGCAATGTGTCATGGGGATATTTTAAGTACTTTGTGTGATGTGAAATGTAAACTATCGTCTTCACCTCCCTCCCAAAACTGTGTAAAATAGAAAACAATCACTTATGCTTTGTAGATTGGCTCTGCAACAATGCACTTGTCCTTTCTGAAGATCAATGTGAAAGTTAAAAAAAAAAA
>NW_006341875.1:0-430 GCF_000327345.1 Myotis davidii
AGGGCCAACGTTCCTAGATCCTAGGTCTTCCTAATTTAGTCCACAGAAGAAAGCTCTTAATATGTTCACATAAAGCAGGGCACACTTAATATTCTTTTTGTTTCTGTATAAAATGTTCGCTTTAGTTAAGAGACCATTAATTCATTCCTGTTTATTTTTAATAGCCACTGAGGATGAAGCTGGTTTAAAATTATGCAATCATAAAAACTGACCTTCAGAGTGCATTGAGCATTCATAGGATTCTAATTTATTGATAATCATTGGAAACATGAATAGACTGCTTGCTAGATGAACTATTACTCACTAATGTGTTTTTCTTAAAATGTAATTGCATTTAAAGCATCTCAGGTGGCACATTGTGCCACAGTTGCCACTTTTGCAGGATGAATAGGATAGCATTTTCAAGTATTTATCAAAGTTTCATTGTTTT
>NW_006341876.1:0-430 GCF_000327345.1 Myotis davidii
TTTTGTTGATGGTTTCTTTTGCTGTACAGAATGGGCAGATTACTCTTTCTTTCCTTGGGAAGAACAAGTAAAGGATGGAGACAGTGAAGAAAGCAGTTCCATGAGAGGGCAGGAGCTCACTGGAGGATCCTCATTTCTGGCTTATATTGATGTGGGGAAAGCGGTTCTTTTCTAATACCAGATCCCTTGTTGGGGTCTTTGGAGTGAAAAAAGTGGAGGTACCAATGACATCCTTTCTCAATATTATCTCTGGCTATTTGTATGAGAAAGCATTTATTAGAAGCCTGTTTCAATAAGAAGCATTTAGACCATGTACACAGCGATTTAGACAGATGTTGTCCCTGCCTTTCATGATCTAATTTAACACTGATAATTATTTTAAAATTGCTTTCCCTAACATCTTAAAACAATGATGATTCAAATGTTCTTT
>NW_006341877.1:0-430 GCF_000327345.1 Myotis davidii
TAGCATAAAAGCAAACATTAAAAAATGGGCAGAAGAATTAAATAGACCTTTTGCCAGTAAGATATAAAAATAGACAATATGTACATGAAAAGGTGCTCAGCATCATTAATCATCAGAGAAGTTCAAATCAAAACTACAATGAGATATCACTTTCCACTTTATAGAATGGCTATTAAAAAAGACAGGAAATAACAAATGTTGGAGAGGATAAAGAGAAAAGTGATCCCTGGTGCACAGTTCGTAGGAATGTAAACTGGTGCAGGCACTGTGAAAAATAGCATGGAAGTTACTCAAAGAAACTGAAAATTGAACTACCATAAGATCTAGCCATTACACTTCTGGATATTTATCCAAAGGAAACAAAATCAGTATCTTGAAAAGATGTCTATACTACTATGTTCATGTTAGCATTATTTATAATAGCAAAGAC
>NW_006341878.1:0-430 GCF_000327345.1 Myotis davidii
CAACAACAAAAAATAAAAACAGACAGAAATTCATGGCTATCAAAAGTATTACAATAGTGCTGACAGCCTCACCTCACAGAACCTGAAGAGAAACCTGGGAGAGGGCAGTTATAGGTGTAAAGAGGGTCAGCAACACCCTCTTTATACCTGTAGCTGCTATAGCAAGCCTCCTACCTGATTCTTTCCTCCCCCATGCTCCCCTGTCCCTGAACACTTCTCATCCTTGCCAAGAGTTCCATGTAGCTCCTGGTTCTTCTGGTGCCACAATTGTCTGACATGTTGCCAGAAAAGGCAGCTGGGCAGAGGATGGCACAGCTCAGCGCCTGCCTTCAGGTCCTCCAGCTGGATGGGGAAGAGTCGTGCCAGGCCCTGCACTGCCTACTGCTCGCTGGTTCAGTCATATAGTCCCAGCTGCAGAGGCAGAGGTCCG
>NW_006341879.1:0-430 GCF_000327345.1 Myotis davidii
CAACAAAAAAGAAGATTCACCTGAAGGCCTTGTGCTCACGTCATTTTCACCCTTTCAGAATGTGGTGGTGTACTTTTTTGTCCCTCGGTTCAGGCTGTGGGAAGGGCAAAGATGATGCTGGATTATTTTCCTGGCATTTCACGTAATCAATATGCAGCCAGTAGCCAGCTATTTTAATCCATGGCACTGTGTCTTTGACGTCCTCTAGCCACGCACATGGTGTCTTCCACCCCTGGTGGTTCAGAGAAAGTCCTGACCTGCAGAGAATTCTGTCAATTGCGCTCCCTAACTGCAAAGCAGTTAAGTCTCAACTTAAAGAGTTTAAAAACGATTGCTCCATGCAAAAAATGTGCAATTTGGTCAGTTTTTCTGCATTCTTATGTTTACTAAAAGAAACCTGAGAAGTGAGGATAAGCTATTGAAATGCCTG
>NW_006341880.1:0-430 GCF_000327345.1 Myotis davidii
ATATAGGTACCTTCATGATATGGCCTTTGGTTTTTAAAAAATGCTCACAAAAGCCTCTTGCTCTTCTAAACTCTCAGTGTACCTAAAATTTCCTTCCTTAAAGCGGTGCTTTGGGTGAAGGTATGGTTACTAAAGCACATGATAAAAGGTATTGCCTGAAAGCAATGTTTCATTGAACCATGTTTACCCAATAGGACATGAGAGTAACTGATATTACTGAACAAAACTCTGGCCATGTCTTTTTCAAGTAGTGTTTGCAACTCCAAACCACAGATCATAAAAAGCACTGTGGCTTCCTGATTGCCCTCTGCCTTGGATCACCTGCTAGGAAAACCACCCACCATGTTGCCAGAAAGAGGCCCTCCTAATGCAGAACTGAGGCCTCCTGTCAACTCCAGTCAACACCCAACAAGGCACTGAGACCGCCAGC
>NW_006341881.1:0-429 GCF_000327345.1 Myotis davidii
TAATTAGCATATTATGCTTTTATTATTATACAAGATTTAATATGGCACATTTGTATGTTCTACTACTATGGTGTGGTTTCTACTACTACATTGTGCAATAGTGTTTTCTGAATGAAGAAATAAATATGAGCATGGGATTGCTTAATTACATCACCGGGAACTAACAACCAAATATGTTAGATCCTAAACACCACTTTCCCACAGACCATGGTGGCCATGGGCTGCTATGGGCCTGTCCATTTCCATCCAGAATGAAAACCCTCAAGCAAACTCATACTATATTCCAACTAAAATTCAACTGAGCTAGCAAATTCTGCCTTTGGTATGATCATTGTGCCAGTGCAAATATCAAAACAAATATCACAGAGAAATGTAGGAAAGATGGAAGAGAGAAGAGTAGGCACAAAGAAGGGAAACCTGTTGCCCTGG
>NW_006341882.1:0-430 GCF_000327345.1 Myotis davidii
AATATGATTATTTTTCAGATTAATTCAGGTGCTATATCAGATTATAAGTCCTGCCCCCCCTCACCAGTCCTAGCTCCTACAATAGAACCTGGCACATAGTAGGTGCTTTATAGTTGTTGAATGAACAAACCCTACCAGGTAGGAAATATCCTGCTGTTATAACTGAGAAGGTGATATAAACTGCCTAAGGTTAGGCTGTTAGGACGTGCTATAGTCAAAATTCAAACTCATATCTACCTGCTTTAGGAGCCAAGATGCCCGCCACCCAGGCTTCTCTCAATGAGGTTATTAGAAGTGCACTGAGGGACCCCAGACATTCCAGAAGAAAATGTGGCATCTTCCCATCTATCAACTTCCTAAAGGATTTAAAAATAGGTGTGTGCATGGGAGTTTTGTCCTAATGTTAAATAAGTTAAAATATTGTACAAAA
>NW_006341883.1:0-430 GCF_000327345.1 Myotis davidii
TAAGTCACTTAATTTCTCTGAGCCTCAGTTTCCTCTGTTGCAAAAAATTGATGTATAACAAATTGTACATATTGTATAGCACAGCGTACCTCTCAGAGGCACTTTTCATTTTCCACTTCCCGGAGCCAGTTCTTCAGGTAATAAAATTGAGCCTCGGGGAAATGAAGCGAGTAGCATAAAATTACACAGCTAGTTAATGGTGGAACCCAAACTCTAGTGCCACACTTAGTTCATTTTTCTTTGTAAACATTGTCTCAATTAAGACTTGTCAGAGAAACTCTAGGAAGTAAAAGTATACATTTCCAGAGGAGGATATCTATAGCAGAGGAAAGCAAGACTGCTTGACATCAGAAGCAAGTCCCAAACCCCAATCCTCTGGGTGCTAAACTGAGGGCTTTTTCACATACACGGCACATGAGCAGCGGGGAGC
>NW_006341884.1:0-430 GCF_000327345.1 Myotis davidii
AAGTTTCTCACTGCAGAAAAACGTAAAAAATATTTTTTTCTCTCTCAGCCATACAAATAATGACCATTAAATCGGATAGTTCTCAACCTTAGTGATATGCTCTGCCACCCATCAGAAATAGGGAACTACAGTAATAACTGGGTCACATGTGAGTCTCATTTCCCCCCAAAATGAGACTTACTTGAATAACAGGAATAAAACTGCAGACTAAATTGCCTCATTTTTTTTCAAACTCTATTAATTATAGATATCCTGACCTAGAGTCCAGGAACAGAAGAATTAGCACTGAGAGATGCATAGTAACTGGAAATGTGAGCGGGAACTATTGTACCAGGCATATGCTGTCCATCAATCAGATAAGTAAGTTCATGGATGGAGGTAAATAGGAATAGCTGATTGGAATGACAAATGGAAACAAGAAAAAAAGGAA
>NW_006341885.1:0-431 GCF_000327345.1 Myotis davidii
TCCATGGACTTCATGAATAAATTCTAGATATCTGATAGGATTTGGGAATGACTATCAGAACCTGAGGGGCAATTTAACTAGATAAGAGACACTTGCTTCCTACTTCCTCAACTTGCACCATTCCTTAACCTCATAATTTGGCCTCTTCCTTAACCAATCAACAAAAACTGCTCTGACAAAGGTCCTAATGACCTCTATTATCAACAAATTGAGGGGACCTCTTCAGTTCATATTCTGGCTGCTAAGTTATTTGACTTACTCTCCTTCACTGACCTGAGTGACACACTTTGGTTTGGTTCTCTCCTGTCTCACTTTTCCAACCTCGATCCCATGTGTTGCTCTCTTTTCTGTTACTACTCTTATCTTTTCCAGAGTTCTCTTATAACCCCAAGGCTTTTATTCCTCTACTAGAGGCCCAGTGCACAAAATTC
>NW_006341886.1:0-430 GCF_000327345.1 Myotis davidii
ATCAGCATCTATTGCTGATCAAGCAGAGGTTGAATGCAAGAGGAGTACCGAAGCCATATAAATCTCCTTGTTTAGTCTACTTGTGCCTGCCCACCACGCCTAAGGAGATTGATATGTGTGCTCTTGTCTTTTGACCCAGCACAGTAGATACGATTTATATGTAGGGGCTGCTTTAGAGAGTACATTTGATGAGAAATCCAGAGAAACTTTTAAAAATTTTGAAACATCTCAAAATGTTAAGGCAGCATAATATAATTATAAGCATTACTATTTGACCATGGCTTGATTTATTACCGGCCCTGGTTCTTTAGTAAATTTGGCATGTAGGTTCTTTAGTAAAATTGAGATTGGATATTATAATTCAACTAGAGGCCTGGTTCACGAATTCATACACTTGCTGGGGGGTCCTTCAGCTTGGCCTATGCCCTCT
>NW_006341887.1:0-430 GCF_000327345.1 Myotis davidii
GAGGAGGCATTTGCCTGCACTGTAGGTGCATATGGAACAAGGTGATGGGGACTTTGAAGTTGCTCAAGCAAAGTAACCACATGGTACAGCAGCAGCATAGGGTCTCCTGTAGTTAAAGAATCGGTGAGTACACTGCCACTTTTCAAGCTGTGTCTTCTCCTCTCTCTCTTTCTTCCCCATCTCCTACTCCTCCTCCTCTTCTCATCCTTTTCTTATTCTTTCTGTTTCTTCCAAACCTTCTTTCCTCCCCCTCTACTCTCTCCATCTTTTCCTCCTCTCTTTCTGGCTCCTGTCCAACCTCCTCCTCCTTTCTCTCAAGACAAACCAAAAGCGTAATGAGGATGTGCCCAAATCCGCACTCCTGAATCTTTCAAATCCTTCATGGTGGCACAAATCTCTCATATTCATCAAGAAGACGGTACGCCAAAAC
>NW_006341888.1:0-430 GCF_000327345.1 Myotis davidii
TAGCCAAGATATGGAAACAACCTAGGTGTCCATCAACAGGTGAATGAATAAGTAGGATGTGTCATATATACAATGGGACATTACTCAGCTATAAAAAAAGATGAATTTTGCCATTTGCAACAATATCTATGGACTCCAGAGGGTATTATGCTAGGTGAAATATGTTAGAGAAAGACAAGTGCCATATAATTTCTCCTATATTTGGAACCTAAAGAAAATAAACAACAAAACAGAAACAGACACTGTAGATACAGAGAATAAACCAATAGTTGCGAGAATGGAGGGGGTTTGTGGATGGGTGAAAAGTGGAGCACACTCCAGTTGTAAAATAATAAGTCATGGAGATATAGTGTACAACATAGGGAATAAGACAATAATATCGTTATAACTTTGCACAGTGGCAGATGGGTACTAGACTTATTGTGGTGAT
>NW_006341889.1:0-430 GCF_000327345.1 Myotis davidii
AATAACCAATGAAATTAAGAAATGTATTTAAAGGGAATTAAACTATTAAGTGTGGAGGAGGATACATTCAAAATAATGTTCCCACATTTGTTAATACCCTTTGTGCAAACATTTGTTCATAGGAGCAATAAAAGTTTCACAGGCAAAAGCTGTAAGGCTAGGCTTTGGGTGGATGAAGTAGATAAGCTAACCTCCGGATTTCCTTTTTAGCCTCTGTTTCTAAAATTATATAGGGGAAACTTATTTTATTGATCCGCAAGTCACGGAAAATAGTTTCAGAAACAGTCAAATATATTTACCTTAAGAAAGAGTTATCTTGTTAACTACATTTTTCAAATATATTTCCACTTTTATTTGGATTAGAAAATTAACCTACAAGCTGGTCTAAAGGGGACATTTTCAAAATCAATGATCTATAATAATAAAAGTG
>NW_006341890.1:0-430 GCF_000327345.1 Myotis davidii
CCAGCCATAAACGAGAGTTCCTGCTGCTCCACGTCCATTCCAGCATTTGGTGTTGTCACTGTTCTGAATCTTGGCCGTTCTAATAGGTAGAAGTAGCTGATTGTTGTTTTAATTTGCATTTCCCTATCTTCTGGCAGTCACGTGGTCAGTGGTACCTCATGGTGCCCATGGTGGGTGGTAAATATTACCCATTCATTATGAAATTTCTTAAAATCTTTTTTAGTATTTAGTTTTTATGATGCATGTACTTCCATCCCATTGAAATCATTGTTGACTAAAAGATATGTCACAAAATTTCTTAAAGCATTATTAAATTAATAAGATAAGTAGTTATTGTAGCAGACATCATCAGTGACCTAAGAATACCCCTCAGACCTATCAGTGTCTGCTCTCCAACTTCCTGCCAAGGAACAGCTCCTTCCCCTCCCCC
>NW_006341891.1:0-430 GCF_000327345.1 Myotis davidii
GCTTTATGTGCTGTGATGTTGGGATGGCCAGGAGGTCAACTAACCTTCTTCCACGTTGATGCTGGTTCCTGGCTGGGATCTCAACTCAGGCTGTCTGCTGGAGGCCGTGGTTTTGCTCCATGTTGGCCTCTCCTCCACATGGCTGCTTGGGCCTCCTGACAGCATGGCGGCTGGTTTACAAGAACGAGCAGTATCAGAAAACAAACTCTAATGTGCCAGCTCTTACAAGCCCCTGTTTACATTATGTGTTCTAACATTGCATTGGCCAAGCCACCCAAGTCTGGAGTCCCTGTGGTAGGGGCGGTGTGGGTCAGGGCACCACCAAAATAATAGCTACCACATTTTCTATGTACCCTTCACGTTTCTGGTCTACCAGAAGTACCCTTTCCTGTGCAAGCACAGTGTTATCTTCTTTCCTTTTTTTTTTTTT
>NW_006341892.1:0-430 GCF_000327345.1 Myotis davidii
AGTAACACTAATGAGAATGCCATCAGCTTGGTTTGTTCCCTCTAATATTCTTGGATTTTCTTTTTACATCGTTGGGAACAATTGCATTAAAAAAAACTTATTAATCAGTATACTAGTGAGGATTAGGAGTTTGCTTTCTGAAGGAATGTTCCTGTGAGGTGGTTGGAGAGGTTATTTTCTACCTAACTTGTATATGCCCTATACCTCTTGGGCATATTTCGTCTATTAGAAAAATATTTTGACCTTTAGGTACATTTTGGGCCAACAGTCAAATAATCCTAGGACAGATTAAAAAATCTTAGAATAATTTAAGGTTTGCCTTTTATACCTGTTTTGAAAGCCTTTACATTTTTGTCAGGTAATTTTTCCCAAACCGTGAATATAATCTATTCAAACATGTTTATGCTATCCATTCTGTTTTTGAAAAAAA
>NW_006341893.1:0-430 GCF_000327345.1 Myotis davidii
ATGTCCAGAATGATGTCCGGTCTAATTAGCATAACCTTATATTATAGATACTTTTTGTATACCACTAAATTTACTTATACTCTGTGCAATTACACAGTTTTTACAAATTTATAGAGTTGTGAAAACAACACTCTAAACCAGTTTTGAATAATTTTATCACTACTCTTCTGCTTAGTTCCTCATTCTCTTCCCTAACCTTCTCTTTAGCCCCAGAGAATTTCTAGTTTACTTTGTATTAGTGTATATTTGTTTACCTTAGATGTTCTCATAATTGATTATAACAATATGTAGTATCTTTTTTATTTTATTTAATTACCAGCTAAGGACATATATAATTTTTTACTGATTGTTAAAGAAAGAGGAATGGAGAGGGAGGAATAGGCAAACATCAATAGCTTGCCTTCCACAAGCACTCCAGGGATTAAATCCA
>NW_006341894.1:0-430 GCF_000327345.1 Myotis davidii
AATAATTGACTTTAATGCCTTGAATAACAAATCGCTTTCCTTGATATTTCCCAATTGGCATTCCACTGAATTTGTGTGTATTATTCTTTATTATTCTATCCCCAGAAACTAGAATAGGTACCAGGCATCCTGTAGGTTCTCAATCTGTATTTATTAAGAGAAAATAGAATGTTCTGTGAAAATAGAGACTAAAATTAGTTTTGACTTAAATTAGGTTTGACTGCAACAGAAATTCAAAATATCAATGCTTGAAACTAAATCACATGTATTTATCTGTCATATAAATATCTATATATTGGAAATTCAAGGTTGATATGGTGGTTCTGCTTTATAAGAAAACAGAGCCAAGAAACAAAGAAATTGTGGAGAGGCTAGTACTTTTATAAGTTGTAAGTGCAATATAATTACCTACTACAGTATGCAAAGCACA
>NW_006341895.1:0-430 GCF_000327345.1 Myotis davidii
GGTTAAAGGAAGTGAGAAGAGGAGGGAAATTAAGCAGGAGAAATAGAAAGGGGGAAAGATAGGCTTATAGAAAAGAAGGCTGGCCTGGAAGGAGCCACATAATTTCTTCTGACCCAGCCACCTAAACTGGCTCACCTCCAGGTTCCTTCTCAGATACTGCCTGGAGTAATCCCTTTCTATGAAAATAGCATATGAATAGACAAAGATATAAAGGTAGGTATAGATATACAGATATAAAAGGTAGAGATTGGTATATCAATTAGAATATTTCCTAAAATGAACTCTCTCGAAAATCTAATAAGATTCAATGTTTCCTTAGCAAATGTGGACTTTATGTTATTAAATCCTGGCAAGTTTCCACATGAAAGGGCTGCATGGAAAACAGGAAGGCATCAATGCCCTGAAACACAGAAGGAAGGCGCTCCTTCCT
>NW_006341896.1:0-430 GCF_000327345.1 Myotis davidii
TTTGATATTCTATAAATCCATAATTAAAGACATTTATAAATCAGTTGGCTTATTTGCAAGGCAATTTTTAAGAAAAGAAAAAAGGGTTTTAGGAGTTCACATGAGTTTTTGCCTATAAAAGAATGGGTAAAGACAAAAACGCATTGGGTAGTTGGCTGGGCTCGGCTGTTAGCTTTAGGCATGCATGCTATCCTCACAGCATGTGAATTAAATTCATGCCTCAAAAAATTACAAACGATTCACACATCAGGCATTTTACACAGTACTCCGGGATGTTTAGACTGAGTATTGTTAAACATGTGCACTCAGGTTGTCCCATGCCACTTATTCTGAGTGTCTGTCACATCTGCCTACGGATCCCATTAGCATCATGTCTGCAAAGACCATGGGAAGAACAGGGACCCTCACCTCAGGCACAGGGCCTAAGCCA
>NW_006341897.1:0-430 GCF_000327345.1 Myotis davidii
CATTTATTGAGCACCTACTATGTACCAGGCACTAGTAACACAGATGAAGAGTACATTGGTAAAGCTTAAATTCAGACTGGTCTGAAAAAAGACTTTCTACCTGTCCCCTGGGACCACTTACATATTGGGAAAAAGTCCATGTGTTAGGTCTAAGGGACAAATAAAAAATGCACCGGGTTATAGTGATAAAAGTTAGAACTTTTGTGAGGCCTTGTGGAGTAGTGGAGAAAGGGCTGGATTAGGAGTAGGGAAACCTAGTTCTAGTCCTATTACCTACTAGCTGTGTGACCTTAAGTAAATCTCACTTCTCTGGCCCTAATTTTTCATAAGTAAAATGATAATTGGGCTACAATCATTCATAGAATATTAGAGCCAAAAGGGAACAGAGATGATCTAGTCTGGTGCTTTTCAAAGTACTTCAAATAAAAAT
>NW_006341898.1:0-430 GCF_000327345.1 Myotis davidii
GGGGAAAGTAATAAAAGTAGAGAGGGCCCACTGCTTTTAAACGTTTCCAGATATTTCTAGCCTCCACTCACGCTTTATAACAGTGAATCAGGACAGGACACAGGTTTGCTAATGTGCTTTCAATCACCAAAGGACTGGAGATGTGTGGGCTTTTGTGCTGTAATGCTTCTAAGACTGTGTTCATTACATGCACACAACAGAGGAAGGAACCTTGGCAGAGAGAAGTGATGCACACTTGATGATCAGATCAATTTAAATAGTCTCCATGGCATGTAGCCTAGTCCATGTCCACTTGTTTCTATGGCTTGGGCTTCATTCGTCTTCCACTCTCCCCTACATCATTTGCTAATTGATTGTCTGGATTGGGAGCACTGAGCACAGCCTGGATCAAGAGCAGAATTGTCTGAATCTCCAGTGCTGGGGACCACTT
>NW_006341899.1:0-430 GCF_000327345.1 Myotis davidii
TCCGGTCTAATTATCATTTTACACTTTTATTATTATAGATGATGGAAAATCTAAATGTTGCCTTAAACATAGATGAGCGGACACATTGTTTTTCTAATAATTTGGGGATACCTGTGATAAAAAGTTGGGAGACCACTGGGCCGAAACACCATCATCCCTTACCCTGGTCTGCTCGAACGCCCGCATGACTTGTTCTCTTGTTCACCCCCCTTTTTATAATTTAATTTTATTGGGGTGAATACTGGTCAGTATGATCATACAGGTTCCAAGTGAAACATGATCTGTGTATGGCATTGTATGCCCACCACCCGAAGTCAAATTGTCTCCCGTCACCATATAGTCGGCCCCCTCCACCCTTTACCACCCCTTCCCTCTTTTGTCTGCGTCTATGAGATTCAGTTTTATATCCTACATATGACTGAAATCAAAC
>NW_006341900.1:0-430 GCF_000327345.1 Myotis davidii
TTTTGTGACTGATATAGCTAACTTACTAAATCTTCTATTTAGGCCTCTCCTTGGTTACATACAAATCATTAACAGTCAATTCACATTGAATTAATTTTTCTTTCTGCATGTCTGACTTTGGTGATGTTTATTTTATCACCTTCAAGTTGACGAACCCTCTATTTTCCATCATCTAGAGCTTGTTTTCATTTACTGATGATGCTATCTCCTTCATTTTGTTGTTTGGATCACTGATCTTTTATCAAAACCACGTGCTTTGCAGGTTATTGTTTTGGTTGGTCCACCTCCCTTAACTCAGCTACTATCTGATTGAGTTTTTAATCCTTGGTTTTCAAGTTGCATGTTAAATGATTTACTTCTGAATCCAAATTAATATCTCTTATAGCTGTACTTTTAATTCCTTCAGTGGTTCTCAACCTTCTGGCCCTTT
>NW_006341901.1:0-430 GCF_000327345.1 Myotis davidii
CAGAGTTCAAAACAATGGTTATAAAGATGCTCAGGGAACTTAGGGGATGAATGTATAAGTTCAGTGTAAATTTAAACAAAGAGATAACAAGCATAAATAACAACAATAAAGAAAGCATAAAAAAACAGAGATGAAGAATACAATATCTGAAATGAAGACATTAGAAGAAATCAACAGCAGGTTAGATGGAACAGAAGATCAAAACACCAATTTTAGGACAAGATAATAGAAAACACCCAAGCAGGAGCGAAAATGGCAGGGGAGTGGGTTGAAACTGTATTCACCTCCTCTTGGAACCAAACTGGAATTATAACTAAAACAATGAAACAATCAACCAAAATAAGCAACTGAAGACTACCTGATCAGAAGTCATAAAATGAAGGATTTACAGAAGATGAAGGATTTACAGAAGAAGCTACATCAAGACTGG
>NW_006341902.1:0-430 GCF_000327345.1 Myotis davidii
GTACCTGTCACCAACCTGCGACCGCGGAGCACTCCACACGCCCTCCGAGCAGAGGCCGGGGGCCTGTGAGATGAGGCCGAGTGTTCGGCCGTTTTGTGGGCAGGACACGGGCAGAGGGCTCGCCCCATGTCCTGAGCAGGGCCGTGCTTCCTCGCTGGCAGGCTTGTCGCCACAGTTTTTGTTTTGGACAAAAGCAGAGGGAAGATGCCTTTGTTGTGTGTCCTAATCAGTTTTTCCTGAGAAAAAGCAATTTTTATAAACCTCTAGGAACGTGTCTCACAGCGTGAATGTCGCTGATAAATTAATGAAACTTAAAAAGCACTGCATTTCCCTTCAGGGATAAGGGTTAGATCAACAGATATTCAACAGTATTCTTTTTTTAAAAATATTTTTTATTAATTTAAAATTTTTTTTTTATTGATTTCAGAGA
>NW_006341903.1:0-430 GCF_000327345.1 Myotis davidii
TCTTATGAATGTAGTGAATGTGGGAAAGCTTTTTCGTCCGTTTTCATCCTGAATCATCATCAGAGAGTCCACAGAAAAGAAAGACCCCATCAGTGCCGTGAGTGTGGGAAATCTTTTATGCTCAGTCTACACCTTCATATCCACCAAATAGTTCACACGGGAGTAAAGCCACACCAGTGCAGCGAGTGTGGGAAATCTTTCTCAGCTGGTTCCAAGCTTAGTAATCATCAGAGAGTGCACAGCGGAGAAAGGCCTTATGAGTGCAGCGAATGCGGGAAGTCTTTTATCCAAAGGCATCACCTCATTACACACCGGAGAGTTCACACCGGAGAAAGGCCACACCAGTGCAAGGACTGTGGGGAGTTTTTTGCTTCTGGTTTTAACCTCCGAAATCATCAGAGAATTCACACCGGAGAAAGGCCTTATGAGT
>NW_006341904.1:0-430 GCF_000327345.1 Myotis davidii
GATGTAGAATTTTTTCAAGTTTACAAACTACAAGTTAGAAAATACATTCACAGAAATGCATTCAGAATGTATAAGGAAGCATATGTGACTTGGTTATTTTATAAATCAATATACTTTTAAATCTATTTTCACTATTCGTGAGATTCACACCCATTTTCTAAAATTTGACACACACCTGTTTGAAACAGCAGACATTACAACAGCATACTTGGTTATATTTAATCTACTAGTAAATAATTTTAAAAGTAAATTAATTTTTAATGTTTTATGTGCCAACAACTGCAGCATATGATATCATGCTTAAAAAAGAGCTCTGCAATATGGGCGAGAGCCCGTTAACACACCCAGCTTTACGATATAGTCATTGAGATTTAGAGAATTTATTCTAAACACCACAGATTTTACACATTTATCTCAATTTTTCAAAAAT
>NW_006341905.1:0-430 GCF_000327345.1 Myotis davidii
AAAAAACCCCACAGTTCAGAACAGAAGGACAATCAAAATTGTATGTCGTTTGAGGCATGTCCCCATGGTAACCACATGAGGGTCTGCATCCCTGTGGTCCGTGGCTGCTGGCTCTCCTCACCCAGCCCTTCTCATCCCAAAGGTTAAGTACGACTTCCTCTACGAAAAGCAGCACGTCTGCTGCCTGGAGGAGTGGAGCAGCCCCGTGCACCAGAAGGTCTACACCACCTTCATCCTCGTCATCCTCTTCCTCCTGCCGCTGCTGGTGATGCTCAGCCTGTACAGCAAGATCGGCTACGAACTGTGGATCCACCGGAGGGTGGGCGACAGCTCGGTGCTTCGAACCATCCACGGAAACGAGATGTCGAAAATCGCCAGGTCGGTTTAATGAAAGATCCTCCTCAGTTTCATATATATATGATTTGTTGGC
>NW_006341906.1:0-429 GCF_000327345.1 Myotis davidii
CTGAAATCAATAAAAAAATATTTTTTTAAAAACAAAAAATAAAAATCCAGTAACTTGGACATGACATTATGGTGAAACCCGATGCTGACCAAAGTTCAAAGTGCCCGCTCTTAGAGCAGGGAGATGTAACAATGCTCTGTTTATTCGTAAAACATGGTCACCTTTCTGTCGCTCCTACTGACCGATTTGCCTGTTTTTAAACTCTGTCCCTAGGAAAAGTCACAAGCTCCTTACTGAGCTCAAACCTACACAGGACAGCTTAATTTTTATATGTACCCAGTTAGGTAATCAGTCTCATTGCCAGGGCCAGAGTTCAGGTAGCTCTAAAGTCCATGTGCGTTCATTCTAAGGGCTGCATAATGAAGAATTACTATGGTTTTAATATCGTGAGAGTCGGGTGTGGAGAAACTCTTAGCATTTGCTTTTCTG
>NW_006341907.1:0-430 GCF_000327345.1 Myotis davidii
CTCAGAGCAGACACATTACTTCATTACATTTATAAACAGAAAGAGCAGAAGGACTAATTTAGAGTCTTCCCATTTGATTGGGTATCTTTCTGAGCCCCACCTGACTCCAGCATAATCAATCACACCTCTGAGCCTCACCAGCACCACATGTGAGGTTCGTACTCACCAAACTCAAATCTGTGCATGAACCCTATTTCTGAATAAATAGAACTGGCTCCACTGAATATATTTTCTATACATTTACTCATTGCTTCTTGGGTGCTGGTGTGGCTTATTACCATCATGATAATTAGTAGTATAATTAATGCATGATTAAAATTGTTATACAGGTAACTTGAGTCATTACATGACATATGCTAAGTTCTCTATAAAGATTATTAGCATTTATAGCTGCTATGAACACATCCTATCTAATAAAAGAGAAACATGG
>NW_006341908.1:0-430 GCF_000327345.1 Myotis davidii
GGAATTCAGCTAAGGTCCTCATATGAGGAAGCATGTTATCTCTACAACTCAAGAGGGTGCAGAGGAGGCACACTCATCAGGAGCCTTTGGTCCCCAATTAGTGGTGCATATCCTCAGTAAGCCACACGAGGGCATAAAAGAGAGAGCTCCCATGAGGAATTCAGCCTTTGGTCCCTATATGGTACTGCATGTTCTCTGTGCTCCAAAAGAGGGTGCAGAAGACATAGCTTCTATGGTCTTCACCTGTGCCTACGTGTTTTTTCATGACCAACAAGAGGGTGCAGAAGTGGCAGGTTTGATCATGGTACCCACATGGAGCTTCATGTTCTTCATGCACCAGAAGAGGATGCAGAATAAACAGTTTGCATCAGGAATTCAGCCTTTGGACCCCATATGGGGCTTCATGTTATCTGTGCATTACAAAAGGTCA
>NW_006341909.1:0-430 GCF_000327345.1 Myotis davidii
TGAATAAGGAGGGCCAATTGTATATGCTAAATCATGTAAGAAGTATGAAGTATAATGAGAAAAAAGGTGTGCAGAGCTTCACAATTGAGAATTTGATGCCTTGGGACTTCCTAATTGTGAACATTTTCTGTTCTATATCTTTTTTTTCTTCTGGAACATACACATTCCCAAGTTTTCTCTTCAGCCCCAGTTTTTCTCTTGGGCACTGAAGTGCTACATATTCTCTTCTTTTGGGAAACAACGGCGTACCCTCAAAGGTAAAATAGTGCTAAAATCATAATCGTATTTTCCCTTTCTGTATCACCTCCTCACCCAAACTTCCTTAGTTAACACATCATGTTCCCTCCCTTAGTTAACACATCACAACTGGAATTTAGGTGTCATTCTAAAAATTGTGTTTCCTACTGTACCTCTTCCAGTTAGTCATTAA
>NW_006341910.1:0-430 GCF_000327345.1 Myotis davidii
TGTCAGAATATAAATTGTGTTTTAGTAAAATTATGCTGCTATGATTTTTTACACAATTATAAGGATAGCAAAGAATTTTTCTAAATATATGCTGTATTTGTGACATATTAAAATCCTGTATCTCAGTCTTAAGTTTTTCACATATCTTGCATATAATTACTGCAGTTATTATTGTATGTGTGCTTGCTGTTTTAAGTTCAAAATAATTGCCCTCAAGAACAGTAGACTGATGATTCTCCTAGTTTCCCTTAGATATCTTCAGTCCTTCTCTTCCTTGCAAAAAGGAAGAGAAACCCACTTTCCAAATGTTTTCCTTAATTAGGGCTGTTGTAAGATCTTCATAGACCTTAGGTACTGCTATTTCCTGAGACTACCCTACACAGATTAAATATTAAGCTACTAGAGGCCTGGTGCAAAAAATTCATGCACG
>NW_006341911.1:0-430 GCF_000327345.1 Myotis davidii
TGGAAACAAAGCAGTGAGTAAGGTTTAAGGATCTGTAGGAAACAACCCATCCAAGGTCAATTGAAAACAGGAGAAGAAAGCTGTCGTGGCAAGAACGTTCTGGTGCGGTGGTCAGAGAGAGGCAAGGACTGGGTTTGCTAAAACTGTAGTTTCCTAAGTTTATTCAGGCGCTCAAAGTGAGTGATTTCTGGAGGGCAGCTTTGAAGTATGTATGATTTTTTTAAACAACATATTGGTCTTTATTAATAATTTCTGCATGTTTCAATGTAGTTGCCACAGAAACTGTCATCTTGCCCCAGCCGCATCTCAATTCAGATTTGACAGGAGTGTGGGAAAGAGGGTGCCAGGTACACATGAGTTTTAATTAATCTCACGAGTGATAGGTACGAAGGGGAAATATTCTGTGTGTAACCCATGTTTCTCAGATTAT
>NW_006341912.1:0-430 GCF_000327345.1 Myotis davidii
AGCATCAGGAAGGTTGAGAACCACTGCTCTAAGAACTTCCTTTTTTCTTCTCTAGGTAGCTTGCACATTGCATGCTACGGCTGCACACACCACATTGCAATCCTTTCTCTTTCCTGAATAAATCCTTTCTGCTGGTGGAATTCCTAGTCAATTTTTATTTACAATCAACATTACAGTATTAGAATTCTTTTCAATCTACACTTTGCTTTGCAGAAATCTTGTAAAGTCAATTGTCTATTTTGTGAGTGTTGGTTTGGTTAAAACTAAATAGTAGCTAAGAATCCACTTAGCATTGGACAACACTGAGAGCAAATGAATGCAGAAGGGTGCCCGCTTCCCTCAGGAGGCCTTGGGAATCTGCCATACAGTCTGAATGAGAGCATCTTTCTAGATCTATGCGTTAGGAAGGGTTTTGTTATTTCTCAAGTGT
>NW_006341913.1:0-430 GCF_000327345.1 Myotis davidii
TTAATAAATGTTAGTGCAATGATATTAATAAATTACACTAGAGCTGTTATCCAAATAACATTCATCATGAAAAGGATATCACAAATATTTTTACAAAAGTGGATAGATACACTTGCAAATTTTATATAAACAAGTACACATTTTGGAATATAAAGACTCCCACAGTCAGGCATCCTCTGAAAAGTTCCAAGAAGCTGGCTCTATCGTGTCAGGTCAGTTGGTTACTTCTGCAATCCCCAAGCTCCCTATCCAACCTTTACTGGATTTTTGCATCACCCAGGCCAAAACCCGATTGAATCCTATGGAACTTTTCTAAGTGTATTTCTTGCTTCCTGTCTTCTTCCTGCCTTTTCTCCAACTCTACATTTCTATCCACACACCTCTGCTAAAATGACTCTTTCCAAAGATTGTTTTCATCAAGTCACTCCTC
>NW_006341914.1:0-430 GCF_000327345.1 Myotis davidii
AAAATCAGGAAAGTATAACACAGAAACGGTCTAGTTATATAGCCATGAAAACATCATCAAGTTCTGTATAACAAAGAAATGATGGAGTGGATCAATAAACATCAAAATAAGTGAGAAAAAAGATAATGAACAAGAAATGCACTTATGAAATGAACTTTGTTCTTGAATAGCATTTCACACATTTTTTTAGAAGAAAACATCTTCATTTTTTCCACCACTCACAAATGGGAAATACTCTGTTATCCTATGTTATCAAATTCACTGGAAGTGAACAGAAAATTTGATGGGGTGAATTTCCACAAACTGATTGGATCCAAAGAATTACCCAGAAGTTTATTAAACATTTAGTTTTCAAGTCCCACTTACACCTATTGAATTTAAATCTCCACAGGTGGATGCTTAAGATTTGTACATACATAATCTATATATA
>NW_006341915.1:0-430 GCF_000327345.1 Myotis davidii
TGAGCTGCTGAAATTTCAATGCCGACAGATTTCTTCCTGCGTCACCAGTTTTATCCAGTAAGATCATTTGAATGCTTCTGCTCACCTCCCATGAACTCATTACTATACAAGGGCATCTAAACGTAAGACTATTTGATGGCATTAGACAATAACTTTGTGAAGATTTTCTTCTCATAGGACAAGAAGAGAATTAAATATGAGTGCAGAAGCAGGGAAGTGTGGGGGTATGTTTGTGTATGTGTGTTTTCTTCTCAGACTTTTTAAAAGCCCTTTGATTATTAGTGAAGCTCAGATAATTTTAAAGCAAATACAGAGATCTGACAAGTAAAATCCAACTTCACAATGAATGAGAATCCCCTGCTTTAAACCTTGAGAATAGGGATAATAAGTTATTTAGTAGAGGCCCGGTGCACAGATTCGTGCACATTCA
>NW_006341916.1:0-430 GCF_000327345.1 Myotis davidii
TTGCTCTTTTTATTTGTTTCATTTGTTTATTTCTCTTAATTTTTTTCTTATTGCCAGTACCTTTTACATTCATTTTGGGGGAAACAAAATTTTTAAAAAGGACATTTTTTAAAAGCACAATTACCAACCAGAGAAAATTAAAACTACCTTTAGGACACAGTTCCCAGTGTCTCCATCCAGATCTTTTTGCATTTATACTTCCCCCCACCCTAAGAATATAAAACTTCCTCAACAGACAAGTTATTTTTCTTCATATTCCCTGTTCATATTCATATTCTTACGCAGGTTTCCCGAACTACTTAATTTAGCAAGAGATGTTTCTTTTTTTTTTTTTATATGAATCTCTTTGTTTCTCTGTGTGTGCCACTGAAGAGCCTCCGGCAGTTGAATTTGTCTATGTCCCCAAGCGTTAGGATAATTCTTCATTTAG
>NW_006341917.1:0-431 GCF_000327345.1 Myotis davidii
GGAGGCGTCTCTGGCCCCTGGATCCTGGGCGTCCGGTCCTCCACCCCTGGGGCGTCTCTGGCTCCGGGGACTTGGGCATCGGGTCCGGGGTGGGCGGCTCTGTGCTCCGACAGGATGTGTTCTGCGCGCTGGGCCCGGGCAGCAGGCAGTCCTTGGGACGAAGCCCACAGGGACCTGAATGTAGTTCCTGGTTGGCATCCTGGTTGTCCGAAATGAGGTGGCCCAGCGCAGCGTGGAGGAGTTCTGACCAGGGCCCGGGGTCCGGGAAGGGCAGGAGTGGTTCCTGTTTCTCTGGCTCCTGGGTCTTGGGGGTGGGGTTCCTCACTCCAGGGGACGTCTCTGGCTCCTGAGATTTGGGTGTCTTGTCTGGTGCAGGCAGCTCTGTGCCCAGACTGCATGTGTTCTGTGCGCTGGGCCCGTGCAGCTGGCAG
>NW_006341918.1:0-431 GCF_000327345.1 Myotis davidii
CAGACATTGTGCATGATGGTTTCGATATAGTATCTCATTTAATCTTCAAATCAGCCTTGGGAAGCTGAGTATTATTACTATTGTCTCCTGGGTTTCTTTTCTAATTATTTTAAATGATAAAAGAATTGTATGTTTTAATAGCATGAGAACACACTAGTTCCAAAAATATCACAACAGAAGCATCTTTCCCACATAGTATTCCATGTTAATGTTTTATGAACATTCTTTAGATGTTTCTTCCTCCCTCGCCTCACCCAAAAATGTTACAGATAAAGTTAAAGCCTTACCCTCTTTTCTCTCCACTTTCTTCATGTTCCTGCAATTCATGCACATTCTTCCCATGGATGTTTTTGTAATTTTACTATGTGTGTTTGCGTCCATAGAAAAATCCATGCTAAATGTTTGTGTTTAAAGATTTACATGCATTTTTT
>NW_006341919.1:0-431 GCF_000327345.1 Myotis davidii
GTGTGACAAATGTGAACATTTCACAAATAATTTTTATATGGATTACATTTGGAAATGATAATACTTTGGATATATTGGGTTACATAAAATATGTTATTAAAATTCATTTTATCTGTTTTTCTTTATTTTTAAATGTGGCTACTGGGCCATTTAAAATTAGATATGTGGCTCCCATCATATTTCTCTTGGACAGCCCTGCTCTAGAATTAGCCATGAATGAACATTTGTGTTTTTCTAACTGGGGATTTCCAGATTAGACCAGTGCAAATCATAGTTCAAATTCACATTTTCTCGCCAATAAAGAATTTCTGGAGCAACCTGTTCTGTATATTAGACACTGGTTAATTGCTTCTCCTTTAAAACCTGTTGAGACTCTGTGGGTGCTCATTGAGGTGGGTTTAGACCTTCTGTGAAGAGGCTTCCTAGTTCCA
>NW_006341920.1:0-431 GCF_000327345.1 Myotis davidii
GGAATACATAAAATATTTAAATTATTATTAAAGAAATAAAGACTTATCAAGAACTAGCTTTGGAATGAGACAGACAGATTTAAATCTTAGTTCTGCTACTTTTAGAAAAAAATATCAAACATTTATTTTGGGAAATTTCAAAAATTACAAAAGTATACAGAATACAGTAAAGATACTCATGGAAGTACCACCCCTCCCCATGGAGGTACCATCACCCAGCCCTTTCTCGTGCTTCCATTTACTTCATTTTATTCATTAAACATGTCATCATAACCATAACTAAAAAAGTTAATAATTGCTTTATGTTTGCAAATATCTAAACACTGCTCAAAATTCTAATGATCTCATATATGTATGTATGAATCAAGATCCAATAAAGGTCAGTATTTTATAATTCAACTAGATGCATGAAATTCGTGCAAGAGTAGGCC
>NW_006341921.1:0-431 GCF_000327345.1 Myotis davidii
ATGTTAATTCTTCATATCCATGAACATGGTATACCATGACTGCTTTGGCATTTTTTTTCATGACTTTTTTCCCCCTAAGAGAGACATAGTTGATTAGTGTTAAGAAAAGAGATGAAATATTTTACCACCCTAGATTTATAGGTTTGTTTTAAAATAAGCAGGGAGTTGTGGACCTTCTTCACCCACAGTCTGAATACATAAGATGTCAAAGATACTGTGGTTGTTAGAAATACTAAGGAAAGGGGAAGGAAAACTGTGTCCCAAAAGCCAGTGAAAGAGGCAAGAAAATAATGTCAGGAATACACCTGAGATAAAATAGTGACTTCAGGAGGCTTTACTTTTGAAAGTCGAAGTTCTGTGCTTCTCTAGTAAAAATATTTTCTCATGATTTGATTAAAAAACTAGAGGCCTGATGCACGAAGATTCATGCA
>NW_006341922.1:0-431 GCF_000327345.1 Myotis davidii
TTAATATTTTTTAAAGTTCATGTATACACTTTAAGGCCAATGAGATAGATTTAACTGGACCCCTTGCCACTCCTTCTCCTGAGGCTTATGAGCTAAGAGAAGCAGTTACACTGAGTGAGGTACATGACTAAGACAGGCGGCAGCGAGGGAGCTGGGAAGGAGCCCGCCTCTGAACCGGCCTGTCTGACGCTCAGTTCGGGGGCACAGAGAGGACCCAGACCCAGCCCTTTCATGCTGGTCGGGCGTGCTCTCTCTGGGGGTGAACACAACCCACAGAAGGCTTTTTCCTTAATTGCTTTTGCAACAGAGTATAACCTAGGTGACATCGACTCACCTGCGGACACCTCAGAGCTGTCCTCTCAAGTTCTCACACGCCAGTCAAAAGTGACTGACACCTAGCCCTAGCCAGTTTGGCTCAGTGGGCAGAGCAT
>NW_006341923.1:0-431 GCF_000327345.1 Myotis davidii
CTCACAGTTCTGGAGGCCAGAAGCCCAAAATCAGGGTGTTATCAAGGCCACAAATCCCCCAAAGGCTAGAGAGAGGATACTTCCCTGCCCCTTCCAGCTTCAGGTGGCTGTCAGCATTCCTTGGTTTGTGGCTGCATCATCCAATTTCTGCCTCCATCCTCACATGGCCTCCTCTTCTCCCTTTATGACTTCTCTTCTATCTCTTATAAGGACACCAGTCATTGGACCTATGGCTTACCCAAACAGTCCAGAATGATCTCATCTCAAGATCCCTAACAACTGCATGTACAAAGACACTTTTTCCATATAAGATCACATTCACAGGCTCCAGAATTAGAGCTTGAGGGTATCTTTGGGAGACCTGACCAGAGAAAGCCATGTTGGAGGTAACTCTTGAGCAGAAGATGGCTATAGACTGAATGTTTGTGTCA
>NW_006341924.1:0-431 GCF_000327345.1 Myotis davidii
CGTGCATGAATTTCATGCACTGGGCCTCTGGTAATGTTATAAGGTTATTGTGGCTCGTATATTTGATTTCTTAAATAAAAAATTTTGAGAATTTACTGTCAAATCTTAATAGTTTATATTACTCATTTCAAGATATATATATATATATATATATTTAAAAGTTCTTTAAACTCTAATACGATATTATTTTAAGTTTGGCTTTAGAAACTGATAATAATAAAAAGGTCTACTTTAGCTTGTGAAATATTTGCCCATATGAAAATTAAGCTACTATCAATGCTACTTTTAAGCCTATTTAAACTGAAATGCAGGATGTGGCTTGTGATATCTTAGCTATTTGTTTTTTTGTGATAAGGTTCTTCTGGTTTTTATTTTTATTTATTTTAAAATTTATTTTTAATTTTTTAAATTACAGTTTACATTCAATATTA
>NW_006341925.1:0-431 GCF_000327345.1 Myotis davidii
ACCCACAGCCATTTGTTCTCAAATGAGTCATTTCTCTTTGGCTCAAGGTCCTCTGCTACAAAATAATAATCTCATTACCTTATTTAAGAAGGTTGTCAGGAGGATGAAGTGAGATAATATAGCAAAATTATATGCTCAGAAAAATAGCGAAAGAAAGAAAACAATCTAGTTATGAACTTTATTTGTCGAAACTATTTTGGAATCCCAAATCAACCCCAATGCGGGCTATTCATGGCTTCTAACATTCAAATGCTGCAGTTTTCAGATGTTATGAATTCTGGTTGTCACCATTCCTCACCTGGTGGTCTGTACCTCATGCATCTCAGCTGCTATGTAACTGGCAGCTGAGTGTTTGTACAAACACGTCGCCTCCTGCAGTCAGACAGCACCTCCCTTCCCTGTATTTCTGCAGCGAATCACCAGCAGCAGAA
>NW_006341926.1:0-431 GCF_000327345.1 Myotis davidii
TATCCCCTATTTTCCAAGTGGGGGAAACGAAGTATCAGAGGGGCAGTTAACTTTGGAAGCGGGAGTGACTGCTCTCACCTTCCAGATGTAGATAACCTACATGGTAAGGGGGCGGGGGGTGGGGGCGTGATACAGTAATTATTAGCATGAGAATAGAATCTAGACCCAGGCTTACTGGGTTATTTCTTGGCTCTGCCACTTACTAGCTGTAAGAGCCCTAAACAGTTGTTTAATCTCTCTAGATCTCAATTTCCCCATCTATAAAATGGAGTAATATTATTGCCTCTCTCACAGAGTTGTTAGGAGGATTAAATGAGTTAAAGGCTTAGGACAAAACTGACACATAGTAAGTATCTGAAAACTATTATTAGTTGTGTAATAATTTGTTTAAAATCAGCCTCCCCATCTATTCTGTAGGGGCAGGATCTGTC
>NW_006341927.1:0-430 GCF_000327345.1 Myotis davidii
TTTAAACGTATACTGAATAGGTCTAGTAAAGGCATACATTCACCAGTCACTGAGAGTAAACAAATGCGCACGGCTGGAGCGTGGCTTGGCACACATCGGAACATCAGCTGGCAGCTGTTACAACCCTGCAGAAAGTCACACCACTGAACAACAGAACCAATTACTACATGCGATGCAGTGTGATCGAGAGCAAATCATTCACCGAACATTGTTTACTAGTGGTGACTCTTGGATTTAGATATGTGGACTATAGTGGTAGATATTTAACATTTATTTGTGGGTAAATTACTACCGAGATTCTAATGGGAATTGCTGTTATCTCTGTGTTGATTATGCTAGGCCTCTGTGGAATATAACATTGCTGTCCTCTCAGACTCCAAATCATTATGGTATAAAGCAAGCATGTCAAACTCGTGGTCCACGGGCCGCA
>NW_006341928.1:0-431 GCF_000327345.1 Myotis davidii
GAAAAATTGGTACAAAGTTAGGCCATGTAGCATCATGAAAAATTATTTGAGACATAATGTTGGGCAAAAACTAAAGCCGAACATTTACATGTACAAGTTCTATGCAAAGTGAATGAAGACTAGGAGAGAACATGAAAAATCAGTTATGTTACAGTTGCAAGATCTTGGGTTTTTTTTCTCTTTAAATTTCATTCAACATTGCCAAAATTAAAAGAAAACATAATATAGTCAAAGGGATGGGCAAATATATGCTGCGATATAAAAAGCTGCTAAACATATCAGTAGATATGTATTCTAGCTAAGAGCAGCATTGCCCCGCAGACATCATACACCAAGATTGCTCTTTCAACGTTTGGGAATCACATGCTTTATTTGGTGTCACAGAGAAACAGGTTTTCTATCCCTTATTGTTAAGCATTAATTTGTTTCAA
>NW_006341929.1:0-431 GCF_000327345.1 Myotis davidii
TTTTTTTTCTCACAAATGAAAAAGTATTAATTTTTTGGCATGAAAATGTACTACTTTTATTATACTCAGAAAAAAATTCATAAGCTATGACTTTGAAAGAGTGATTGAAAGAAAAAATAAGTAGAGAAAGACAGAAAGAAAGTGAGAAAAAAGAAAAAGAACGTCATTCTGTTTTTTCCCGCCCGCAAATGAGAAAGCTGAGCTGCAGAGAAGTGAGGTAACTTTCCTAAGGTTCTGAGATGTGAGCTCAGTCCACTAGGCCCTAAAACTCTCACCCAAACTTCTATGGTGCCATCTCTAAAATGGAGCATCCATCAAGAGTTACTGACATACACTCACATTAAAATTGTTTTGTACAGGAAGGGATGATGTGTAAAAGTTTCTAGCAGCCCTGGATGGTTTTGCTCAGTGGTTAGAGTGTGGGCCTACAG
>NW_006341930.1:0-431 GCF_000327345.1 Myotis davidii
AGATAATTGAAAAAAATCAAGCTAACTGGTTGTTCAGGAACTTAAACTCATTAACTATGAGAAAAGAAGTCCTAATACAAGAGCTTTTGTTCAATTGTTATACTTTTCAAAAAGTCTTTCATTTCTTTATTCAACAAATATTTCTTAGACACCAAGTGTGGACCAGGCATGGATCTAGGCATTGGGAATGTGGTAATGAACAGGGTGACCACATCCCCACATTCTAGGGGTTTGCAGACAATGGAAAATGTCAGAGACATACATAAGGAGAATGGATGGAGCCAGCCAAAGAGGTCTACATGAGGTACTCTAGTGGATTTCATGGGATGTCTTATTGCTTGGGTTTACAACTTAAAGAAAAGGTGTCATAGTCAAGTGTATATAGTGTATGTTTAAGTGTATTTTTTTATATTTTTTTATTGATTTCAGAG
>NW_006341931.1:0-431 GCF_000327345.1 Myotis davidii
CTCCCAACCTTACTTCTACTCCTTCCCCACCCAGGACTCTGAGTGGTTTAATTTCCTTGGGTTAGTTCTTGAGTGAAACACTCTCTAGCCTTGGGCATGTTAAGCTGCATTAAGAAACAAATCTGTCTATATGAATACTTTTGATACAATTAATATTTAAGTTATTCTCTGGAATTTTATTTTTATTTTTATTTTTTAGGTAAAATCAAGGAACTCTTCAGCAAGAATGCCATTAATAATGGGACTGTCCTGGTGCTGGTGAATGCTGTTTACTTCAAGGCCAAATGGGAAAAATACTTTGAAGTTAAAAACACAGTTGATGTACCTTTCTCTTTAAGTGAGGTACTATATATTAGAGCATGTGTGTGGTTTCTAATGATTCCATTCACAGTTTCCACTAAGAATGGTTTGTAATATGTATATTCAACTCT
>NW_006341932.1:0-431 GCF_000327345.1 Myotis davidii
TGACACAACACTACCATTGTCACTCAGATTTACATTGATGTCCCCTGCAGAAAATTTAAGGCTATGCAAATATGAGATAGCTCTTTGGTGTAATAGATCAATAATCAGATTGCCAGATAATATGAGGTGATGAAAACATACTGTGTGTCGTTGAGAAGGCTGTGACTCTGGATTATTTCAAAAGAAAAAACAACTCCAAAGAACTAAACAGATATCAGACTAGACAAGGTGGTGAGTGATTGTGTGCGCTGATGCTCAACTCGTAAACACCAGTCTGTAAGTTTCAATTATATTGGGATAAGGCCAAGAATAAAGTTTCGCCTTTACTGATGTGCTGTGTTAGAAAACAACACGTTCTAGTATGCGTCATTTTAACATAACACAAAAATAATTGTCCCATTTGATTCCCCTGATATTTGAGAAATTCTAGG
>NW_006341933.1:0-431 GCF_000327345.1 Myotis davidii
AATAGGGAAAAAGGGGGACATCTGTAATACTTTTAATAGAGATACATTTAAAAAAATAAATCATAAATATATCTACAAAGCATAAAATGGAGGGAATTTCAACTACCCCTCTGTGTGCCACCCAATATTGATTCAAATCCTCAATATTCTCTACCACCACCTTTGGCAACTTATTTGATTGATGACTGTAAGTAGTCCCTATTCATATACATACAATGGGAAAGTTACATCCCTCAAGCACAGAAGAAAAATTTTGCATTTTGGATAGCCTCATATGACCTTTTGACCTACAAAAGGCCCCACCCTTGAGATACAGTGTGTACGGACGTGGTGGGAGTATGAGGAAATCATAATAACAAGGCAGTGTTTATTGGGTGCGATGTGCCAGGCTTTCTGCCACACCTTTCACAGGCACTATCTGTAATCTTACA
>NW_006341934.1:0-431 GCF_000327345.1 Myotis davidii
CAGCTTGCACACTGTAAAGCTTGAACAGCAACATTAGAGCTATAACAGTTGGCA
This sequence comes from Myotis davidii, assembly GCF_000327345.1. NCBI lineage: Eukaryota > Metazoa > Chordata > Mammalia > Chiroptera > Vespertilionidae > Myotis > Myotis davidii. The sequence continues at coordinate 55 of NW_006341934.1, forward strand.
ACACTAGACCTGTAATATAGGCTACTTTACTACTTCATTTGAGCAGCTTAGCTTGAGCTGCTTCACTTGAGCTGATTCTCTGGAAACCTTTCATTCAAAAGTTTCTCCCTTCACCACACCTCAGACTGGGGACTCCTGTTAGCACTGAATAGGTAGCAGTGAATTTTGCTTGACAATAGTTTATCTGTGTATGTGAATAGGTGATTAAATAGAAAAGGGTTTCAGAGAAAACTGTTGTCCTTGCCATGATTATAGATTCTAGAAAATTAATAAAGTGAGCAAACACCAAAAAATGTGTTTGGCTGTATAAAAATAAATAATTACAGTAATTTATGTAAACAGCTTAGCATTTAAGGTCTAATTATCATGCAGCACAA
>NW_006341935.1:0-431 GCF_000327345.1 Myotis davidii
AAGGCTAATATGAGAATTGTCAGGTCCCTTCAGAGGAGCCCTGACCTGAACCCCAGAGTTCTAAATAAATCTAAGACGGTTAATTTTATGTTAACTTGACTGGAAAAACATTATTTCTGGGTGTATCTGTGAGGTTGTCTTCTTAAGAGATTAACATTTGAATTGGTAGACTGAGCATCATCCATTCGTCCTCAGGATGCTGAGGGCCTGAATAGAACCAAAGGTGGTGGAAGAGTGGATTTGCTCTCTCAGCTTGAATTGAGACATCCTCTTACATCAGTGCTCCTGGTTCTCGGGTCGTGGGACTCAGACAGGGATTTATACCATTAGCCCTCTGATTCTCTGGCCTTTGGACTCAAACTTACACCATCATCGCCCTTGATTCTCAAGCCTTTAGAATTGGGCTGAATTACACCACTGGCTTTCCTGGT
>NW_006341936.1:0-431 GCF_000327345.1 Myotis davidii
AAAAAAACTATATCTGCATTATAAACTGTGGGAGTGAAAGCCAGTTTTAAATTTAATCACAGTTCATGAAAAATAAAATTATAATTCACAAATGTTAAATTTTAGCTCTCTGGTTACTATAAGTTTGAAAGCCAACTTGTCAAACTCTTCAGTAAACCTTCAGGAGTTGAGCGCTACACCACCCTGAGATGCACATGACCTGGTCAGCAAGGGAAGCAATGAAAACTCTAGAACTCATTAGAGCCTGGGGATGCTGTGGGAAACGCCCCCTCTGAAGGACGGAGAGCTGCTAGTTGAAAATTTGAGGAGCCCCTGAATTGAAATTGAGCCCCTCAATTTCAATTCTATTTGCAGCTTTGTATCACAAATAGAAATGCTGGAGAAGAAACACAGTCCCGCAAGTCAATTTAGCTATTATTTATCAAGGAAAG
>NW_006341937.1:0-431 GCF_000327345.1 Myotis davidii
GATGTAGAATGCAGCCGGTGGTGGGCCTAAGATTGGTAGCAGTGGTCACTCACAGGCACTCTATTGTTTTCTTGGCAGGAACTCTGATTTGTCACTGGACTGACCACTCCCTGTTGCTTCTGCCAGTCTCCTTGCTCCCTTTCTCATTCAGGTCACCTGCCTCACCCCCAAAGCATTTCAGTTTGCAGCCCTGAAGCAGTAAAAACCTGAAAAGCTGAAGCCAGGAATGTGTCATCTCAGCACTTCAAGGACCTCTGTGCAGTGGAGAGACTGCTGCAGGCCCTGCCCAACTTGGAGAATGAAAATGCATGGCATCCAGCGAAGCCTTCTCACATTTACAACACAGGTAGTGTGATGGAGCATTGCACAAGCCCACGATAGCCAGCAAAGACTGAAACGTAAAACCTCAGGAAAGCAGTTGATGATTTACT
>NW_006341938.1:0-431 GCF_000327345.1 Myotis davidii
AACAGGAGAAAACCAAATTTAATTTCATACATACAGGAGCCCCCAAATTACCAAACTTCAAGAAATAACCAGAGCAGGCAGTTTTTATGCCTTTTCGACAGGCAACGGTAAGTTTGTGGAGAATTGACAAATGGGTTTGGGCTTGAGATAGCAAATTAGTGAAGTAACAAGGCTTGTTAATGCAGCCTTCTTGGTGGGCCCTGAATTCCCAGCCTATGGTGATTAGGGTGCCTTTTATCCTCCTGTACAGTGAGGGTAGCCTAACATGGGAGATTTATTTCCTGCCTTCAGGGGAATCCAGGAGGGTAAGGGTGTTCTTTTTGCTTTGGCTCTTTCTTAAGTAACTTTGATTCAAAATAGTCAATATGCCAAAGTGGCATATTTGGAGGATATACTCTGTTCTCTTTCAATATGAAGAGTATCCAGGCCTC
>NW_006341939.1:0-431 GCF_000327345.1 Myotis davidii
AAAAAAAGAGTGGTGGGTTTAGAAGGTTTTATTTCCCACTATTTTCTTTCTTAGTGGACTGTAACAGCATGAAATCTTGCATATAAGAAGAAATCTTTTTTAAAAAGCAAACAAACAAAACCCCCACACAGTAAATTAGTACTCTCACAAGAATATTAATGGGACATTAGCCTTAGAAACTTACCTCATACTAATCAAGCACAACAAATAACCTTTGGTTCTGAGTAATGCAAAGCCCACACAGCACACAGAAAAAGGATTCAGCAAACTAAGTCCCCAAAAGACAGAAAGCTAGCAAAGGACATTAGTAATCAAAGTTATATTACAGACAGACAAGTACTCTCACTAGCTAAGTTTTTCTGGCAGCTGATGCCTTGAAGTTCCTGCAAGCTGAGCCCCACAAAGTGGGATATGCCCCATCTTTAAAAAAA
>NW_006341940.1:0-430 GCF_000327345.1 Myotis davidii
AAACCTGGAACCCAGATACGTGACCTTGACCAGGAATTAAACCCGTTACCCTTTGGTGTGTCGACCTATGCTCTAACCACCGAGTAACTGGCCAGGGCCGTATTAGATTCTTACCGAACACGGGGCAGCATGAGGTAGTGGATGCTGAGTGTGTCCTTGTCCTGGACAGAAACAGGGTCAATCAGCATCTTAAGATTCTGGTACATCAATTCAGTAAGAAAAGGTGTATACGGGGCCTATTAAGGACAGAGCAGAGAACATCATGTCATTCGTATGCAACCATCATTAGCTGACCTCAGAGTGGAAAATGGGAACTAAACCTTTTTCGAGAAAGACAGATATCTGCAGAGAAATGGGCATGAGGTAACTAAGCATGTACTAGGAAAGAGAAAGGACCTCATTTTGACTTTGGAGAGAGGACCTTCCTGTG
>NW_006341941.1:0-431 GCF_000327345.1 Myotis davidii
AGTTGCCCCACAAAGACTCAAGTGCTTCTAGTTCATAAAGCTATGTAGTATCACTCGGTGGGGCTTTCTCTCCCCATCTTTATTTCTGGCTCAGATAATTATCTTCAAGTATCAAATATACTCACAAAAATGCAGAAACATGTTTGGTAGTTAAAAGGGACTTTGTATCTATCCCAATTCCCATACATGATGCAGGAACCAAGGGTCTTAAATATTCCCAAACTTGCAATTTAGTGCCTGACATAAGGCAGGAACCCATATCATCAACTTCCTGATTAATGCCTATTCTATCACATCCAACTAATCTGGCTCTTATAAACCTGCCCTGATTAGGGATTTTACTCATTTGCACCTTGTTGTTGTTTTTCTGGCATTCCAAATGGGTGGTCCTAAGACAAATGTTGGGTGTTGCTGTGTTGTGAATGTACACA
>NW_006341942.1:0-431 GCF_000327345.1 Myotis davidii
GCCAAGATCAGAGCCTGGGTCTCACGGACCTGGCTGTCCAGACACTGCAGGACGGAAATGCTGAAGGTGGCGGTCTTGCCCATGCCAGACTGAGCCTGCGCGATGACGTCTCTCCCTCTAATGATCTGCCGGATGGCGCGGTGCTGGATGGTGGATGGCTTTTCAAACCCGTAGGTGTAGATGCCCCGCAGCAGGTCCTCCCGAAGGCCCATGGTGTCAAACGTGGACGTCACGTCCACTTCCTCGCTGGTCTGGAATTCCACTTTGGTCCTGTCTTCCTCTTTGAGCAGCCGCTTCTGCGCTGACCCCGAGTTCACCATTCTGTGTCCAACAACTAAATTTTAGTTACCAGATATGGATAGATGAAATTCAGCACTCCCTACCAAGTTGAAACTCACTTATTGTTGGGGTCCAACCCCAGCAGGTCCAGG
>NW_006341943.1:0-431 GCF_000327345.1 Myotis davidii
ATAGCTTAAGTAGATTATGTTGTCTGTTATTAAAAACTCTAATCAAGAAACACAAGATATAATAAAACCATATGTTATTTAATGGGATAAATTAATAAATTCACCAGGTTACCCCCAAATCTGAGACATTTCTTAAAGATACAAGTCATAAAGTTTCAAGTTTTATATTAGTTTAACATTTTAATAAAAATATTTAAACAATATAGTTTAATGTTACATTGATGCTTTAAAAATAGAAAACAATATTTCAAAAATGTTGATGTATCCAAAAAGGGCAAAACAATTATTTCCTAAAAGAAATAAATTGTCCTAGATAATAAAATTGTTAATGAAGCAGAAAAATCCTCCAACAATATTAGAATTTATAGTACATGTTAATATTTATGTTCTATGAGTAGAAAGCATAGGCTCTCAACACACACACATACACA
>NW_006341944.1:0-431 GCF_000327345.1 Myotis davidii
AGTCAAATTTGAACTGCATGGCCCTCTACTCAGTTTCTTTGAAAGCTTGCATCAAACAATATTCCTAGCATTATTTTCTATCAGAATACCCTTAATCACAGGCGAGAATGAAGGCTTCATGAGCATCTACCACAAGCCAGAGATTATTCCTAAATACATAGCAGCAAACAAGGTAACAAAGGTCCTTGTGTTGCTCATATTCTATTAGCCCATAATGATCCCGTGTCTTGTCACACCCTAACATACTACTGCATATCCTCAAAGGTGAGCAATTCCTAGTTTTAGAAACCTGGCTCTTCATGCATTTTAGACTCTTGTTAATTGGGCTTGCTCCATTGCTAGGACACCTTATGTTTCCTCATCTCTGTGCTGGACCCCTACCTGGAATAAGCCTTCATATCTCTCCCCACTTACCAAATATTAAAAGACAA
>NW_006341945.1:0-431 GCF_000327345.1 Myotis davidii
TTTTTTTTTCTAGATGGATAGCCCTACATTGAGATTTATATGATGCTCAGAGTAGCAATTTTAATGATAGTGAGATGGTCCAAATAGAAAATTGAGAGTCAGCTTTGGAAATGGACTTTTCAGAAAAACCCAAAGCCTAGAAATATTTTTGATTGATCACCAGAAGATTATCATTACTATCAACAATGGTATGAATGGGATACCCTATTCATTAAATGTCAGGGATCATATATGCTTATCAAAATGGGTGAAAATATTTTCATATTTTTAGAGATGAAAAAAATTATGGGTTTGACATATATAGAGAAATCCCATCCACAAACTGTCCATGGTCTGTGTCTGACAAATAGGAAAAGAAAAAAAGCAACCAAACCAACTACCCCAATATTCAACATTCTTACCAAGCACATTTATTTTTAATCCTCACCTAA
>NW_006341946.1:0-431 GCF_000327345.1 Myotis davidii
GCTGGCCTAGAAGGAGGCTTGCATCTCATTCTAACAAACTGAATGTAAGCATGTTGAGGAAAGAAATGATAAACCTTTCAATTCAGTACTGGAAAAATACTTAAAAAGTCCCTCACCTGGGATGTATGTCCCCTCCCTAGTACCAAGCATGATGACTAACTGGTCCATTTCTCAGAACAGCTTTCTGTGAAGTTCAATTCCAAACTGTCATGAGCCAATCACTAGGAAGATGATTTAATCATTAGAAGTGTTCATATTTGGTTAAGTAAGTTACACATATTTGCAAGTTAGGAAAATAAGTCTGTTTGTTTTATGTTGAACTGTTTTAAAAAGAAGACATACTATTAAATACTGGCTACTTATAATCATACACATGACATAATACCCTTTATTTATCTGTGAAATGGTCACTTCTGCCCTTCCTTTTTATA
>NW_006341947.1:0-431 GCF_000327345.1 Myotis davidii
GGAAATGGCATGAAGTATTCAAGGTAATGGAAAACAAGGATCTGAAGCAATGGTTAGTATATCCAGCAAGGCTATCATTCAAAATATAAGGTGAAATAAGAAGCCCAAAAAAGAAAAAAAGGCTTAATAGTACATTACCACTAAGGCAGCATTACAAGTAATGCTAAAGGGACTTCTGTAATGAGGAGAATAAATAGAGAGAGAAATCTAGGCATACAGAGTTAAAAGGTCATTAAGTAAGTACCTATCAATAGTAACCTTAAATGTTATTGGATTAAATACTTCAATGAAGACATAAGGTAGCTTAATGGATAAAAACACAAGACCCACCAATATGCTTTCTATCAGAGACCCACCTTAAAATAAAAGACACACACAATATGAGAGTGAAGAAAAGGAAAAAAAAATTTCCATGCAAAAGGGAAAAAAAA
>NW_006341948.1:0-431 GCF_000327345.1 Myotis davidii
AAAAAAAAAAAATCTAATTGAAAAAGGGCAGAATATCATAATAAACATTTTTCCAAAGAAGACATACAGTTGGCCAACAGATACATAAAAGAATGTTCAACATTATTAATCATCAGGGAAATGTAAATCAAGCACAGTGACACTTTATAACTTGTTAGAATGTCTATTATCAAAAAGACAAGAAATAACAAGGTATGGCAAGGATGTAGAGAAGAGGGAAACCTTGTTCACTGTTGGTGGAAATGTAAATTAATACAGCTACTATGTGAAGCAGTATACAGATTCCTCAAAAATTAAAAATAGAACTGGCATATGATCCACCAATTCCACTTCTGGGTACTTAGTGAAGACAATGAAAGCACTAATCAAAGAGATATATGCATCCCATGTTCATTGCGGCATTATTTACAACTAGAGGTCTGGTGCATGAA
>NW_006341949.1:0-431 GCF_000327345.1 Myotis davidii
TTCGAATTATTCTACAGAGCTATGATAATCAACACAGCATGGCCTGTGCAGAAAAGGAGACACACAGATCAATGGAACATAATCAAGAGCTCAGTTATAAAACCAAATATACATGGGCATATAATTTCCACAAAGGAGCCAGAAACACACAATGGAAACCTCATTGAAAAATGCTTTTAGGAAAACTGAAAAGCCACATGCAACAGAATGAAACTAGACTAAAGTTTGTTCACATGAACAAATATTAATTCACAGTGGATCAATTACCTAAATAGAAGACCAGAAACAATAAGTTACATACAAGAAAATGTAAGTACCAAACTTATAGACCTTGGTTGTAGAGACTATTTTATTAAATCGACCCAAAAGGCATGGGAAGTAAAGGGAAAAATAAATGAATGGTACTATAAAAACTGAAAAGCTCCTGCACA
>NW_006341950.1:0-431 GCF_000327345.1 Myotis davidii
AAAATGACACATAATGATCAAGTTCGGCTTTGTAAGTCCTTCTGTGGCACAGACTACCCTCACGCCCTGCTCTGTAGCTACTGAACCACACCGTCCGTCACAGCACACTGTGCGGAGATGACAAGTGAAGTCTGTTCAAATGATGGTCACCGGTGTACTGTTTACCAATCCAAAACACACAGTCCACTTATTCGTGAATGAATTCCCTGATGTAGAATGAATTATATGTCTCCCTGCTTATCATGAAATAGTGGATTCTTCTTCCAGTCTAACCAGGGAACGAACAATTACCTAGTACAGGAGGAAACTTCCATTTTACTTATCTCAACATAGTTACTTCTTGGGTCTGGCGTCACCAATGCAGAAAAAAAGCACTTTTTCTGGAGGCAAGAGCAAGTGATCGGCACTGATATGAAATTTGGCAAATCTGG
>NW_006341951.1:0-431 GCF_000327345.1 Myotis davidii
TCTCCCTTCCTCTCTCTAAAATCAGCAAAACATGCTTAAAAAAAAGATAAATTAAAATCAAATTTGGAACCATTAAAAAATACAGAGCTCTGGGCAGAGTCACCTACAAACATAGGTGATACTGTTGTAATTATGTATGTATTAATAATAAGGAGGAGAAAAGGGAGGGCCAGACATTATAAGCATGGCCATCTGGGGCAGCTTCACCAGGAAAGTACAGCTTTACGCTCCCGAGGGAACCATTACTCCATTCCCTGCATCTCACTGGGGGCAGGGACTGGACAAGGGGAAGATGGACACATGCACAGTGAAGTTGGGGTAACATAGGAAAGTTGCTTGCCTGTTAGTCTCCTGGAACAAAGATAAGTAGAGAGAGTAGAGCCACTGCGGGTGTGCACAATCTTAGAAGGTTAAAATCCCCAGACAAAGGA
>NW_006341952.1:0-431 GCF_000327345.1 Myotis davidii
TTTTTCCATTGATTTTTAGAGAGAGAGGAATGGAGGGAGTGACGAGGAGAGCAAGAGCGAGAACAAGAGCAAGAGAGAGAGAGAGGATAGAGGGACACATTGATTGGTTACAGGTTGCCTCTTGCATTCACCCTGGATGGGGCCAGGGTTCAAACCTGCAAAATGGAATACCAGTCAAAATAGAATACATTTCTATGAATAGTTTTCAAAAAATGAAATGTAAAACTAGTTTTTAGTCACCTAGTACTTGAAATAATATTGATACTGAAAGGTTCTATCGATTCTGACCCTCTATTCATAGGCAATCTAATTTTGTATTTATTTTTCCTATAACAGTGACAAGTTTACTCAACTTCCTCTTTGGTCTTTCTCTATTTTCATGCAAAGCTTTTGTTATTATTTTTTAAGTTAAATTTATTGGGGTGACATTG
>NW_006341953.1:0-431 GCF_000327345.1 Myotis davidii
CTATATAATTTTACTAGCCAATGTCACCCCAATTAATTCAATTTAAAAAAAATGACAGGGGCTGGGATCATGGGGGTGTGTTTAACGCCAGCTGACGTCTGTAAGAGTCATACAGATGCCTCTGAATGATGACTAATGCTCTCTAAGCCTTTGTTGCATCATCTGCACAATGGGGATAATGGCAGCCATTTCCAGATGTGCCAAGATTGGATGCAACATGTGCAAAGACATTTATTAGGGTCTGCAATGAATGACAGAATTATCATTCTTGACCTTCCCGGACTGTGAGCTATTTCTTCACTAAATTCATTTACTGAATCTAGATAAACATATTTAGATTTAACTCTATCTTTTCTGTTCCCTTTCATCTGAATTACTTTCAGTTATTGGATCTGTATAGTCACGGAGAGTCAGAGTTTTTACCAGGGGGG
>NW_006341954.1:0-431 GCF_000327345.1 Myotis davidii
TGCACAGGTGTGTGGGTGGAGGGCTGACTTGAGGGCCAGTCTCTGAGCCCATCTGGGGCCTCCCAGATGGCTGGTCCAGGCAGGGGGAGCTTGTGAACAGTCTGAGGGGGGCAGCTGGGGGGCAAGCATGAGGAGAGCTGTCGGGTGAGTGGGAGGGGCTGGCACATCACGCCAGGGGCTTATGGGGTGCTGTGAGGAGCTGGGTCTCCCTCTCGTTCCAAAGGGAAGTCTCTGGAGGACTTGTGCCCGGTGGCAGCACGATCCAGTTCTCCTTGGAAAATGGCTGTCACTATAACGTGACGAACGGATTGGATGGGGCTGAGTGGAAAGTCCGGTGACCAGCTGAGGGTTTTGCACAACTGAGGCCAGATGTGACTGGTGATGAGAATCGCACACCCACTAAGACTTAGGTGGTGAAAGGGACGTGTGTG
>NW_006341955.1:0-431 GCF_000327345.1 Myotis davidii
CTTCCCCGTGGGTCTCTGAGACTGTCCTTTTTGACTGAAGACAAAGAACTCGGGCAGGTAGCTACTCTGTGTGCTCTGGAAAGCATCAGAGTAAAACACAAAACTATCTGTATTTGATAAAAGACTTAAAGTGCTCATGCTTAATATTTTCAATAGTTTTCAAAAGGGAACAGGTGACGAGAGTTCACTATAAAAATAATACAATTGACAAGAAAATTTTCCTATGTGACACTTAAGTTAGTCCAAAAAGTTTTTAAAAAATATGCATAAACATGATGATTTATTTCATTTTCAAAGAATAGTGGATATTACATCCAATTTATGAATATGGAGGAACATTCTTTAAAAGTCAGATGGAATAATCCTGAAACATAATATACCATAAATTTAACAAGCATATAGTTAGAATAAAGCAGTACTATATCTAGGTT
>NW_006341956.1:0-431 GCF_000327345.1 Myotis davidii
GCATGCTTCTTCTTTTATTTAGGTCTTTTTGATTTATTGACCAGTATTTTATAATTGTCAGCATACTAATTCTGTTTATGTTTTTCTAAGAGTATAAGTATTTCCTTTTCTTTTGAGCTATAGTGAACAGTACTGCATTTTTACTCTTGGCACCCAGTCTTTGTAGCTGTTTGTAGTTAACATATAAAAAATGTGATTTGTTTCCATGTGTTAATCTTGTATCCTGCAACCTCACTGGCATTACTCTTTAGTTCAAGGACTGTTTTTGCTGATTCCTTGGGATTTGATATGTAGACAATAATGTCATCTGCAAATTGGGACTGTCTTCTTTCTTCTGCAAGCACTTCGTTTTGCTTGCTTATGTCATCACTCATTCCTGGTCATCAGGGAAAAGCATCCAGTCTTTACGCATTAAGTGTGATGGTAGCTGT
>NW_006341957.1:0-431 GCF_000327345.1 Myotis davidii
CTTGTAGCAAATATATACCCCTGGACTACAAGGTTTTAGGAGGCCACCCTCCCCATGAGGGAATTCTGAATCTGCTTGTAATAAATTTTTCATTTTTACTTAAATTTTCTGGTCAAAGATCTTAAATCTTCAGCTCATTTTTTGGTGTTATGACACACGACCCTGGGTAAAAATGTTGGCTCACCATTCTGGTTATCAATTTGAACAATGTCTAGAAGGAGGTAAGAAAAGGCACCATCAATCTTATATTAAAAAACAAAACAAACATAAAACAACAATTGCATTCTGGCTTGAAAGACCAGTGTCAAGACCCAAAAGTTAATTGTATGTGCACACTATTATTGAGCACTGGCACAAGAAATGCAGTGAGTAGAGTTGAGGGATATCCATAAAACCTTTGTTGTTAAACAGAATCCCCATACTTTTTTTTT
>NW_006341958.1:0-431 GCF_000327345.1 Myotis davidii
TTGTTTCAAACTGATTTATAACATTACTTAACATAACATCTATTACTGCCTGAATCTAGAGTTTAGGTAAAAACCTATAATGATCAGTAGATGAACAAGTCTTTAAGAACCAAGTGCTTTCCAGTTCTCTTCTTATAATTGTTAATATATCAGCTCCTATCACAGACTAGTCTCTCTCTTTTGTTGATAAGAATGCCACAGATTTTCCATAAATCTCATCCAGACAGACAATGTTCAAAAGAAAAATAAGTCCTCTATATTCCTGTAACCTCTTTTTAGGATTGAGGAAACCATTTCTAGAAACTCGTGTTTCTTTGGTCAGCATTCATCATGCGCCCATTCTCAAATCAATTATTGACAAAGAGAATGGAATAATATAATCATTGAAGCAAGATATGTTTTAGCAAAAAGTTGGACTAAATATTCATTAA
>NW_006341959.1:0-431 GCF_000327345.1 Myotis davidii
TGTTTACCTATGCTGCCATCTTGGTTTCTCAACAATAAAGATTTTAAAAGTCATCTAAAAAATATGAATACCTACACTTTATATCTTTGTAGGTCCTTATTTAACCACTGTTTTATTACTTTATAAACACATTTCCCATTCTATGAAACCAACACTATTATAACATTTTTGTACCTTTCTTTTTACATAAAAAATAAAAATTATTGCCTTCTATTTCATTTAGCCTTTAAATCTTTCTACTGTGAAATAATTTCAAATTCCTAAACCTCCAGTTGCCAATATTATCAATCTACAAGAGCAGACATTAAACAAATAATGACATAAATGATCATTCAAATAACAATTGTGATAGGTGATCATGGTGTTGTATGCACACACAACAGAAGTCCCTGACATTGTGTGGGGTGCCTTGGCTCCCTTGAGGCTGGAGT
>NW_006341960.1:0-431 GCF_000327345.1 Myotis davidii
ACCAGATCCACAATGTGGTTCTTCATCAGAGCTTGACCACAACCAGTAAACATACACATGTTCAATACACAAACAATTCTTCTTCATTGCCCATCTCAGTCAAGATTGGATTTGCCACATTCCCATATTAAGCTTATTAAATTGATGATTAACCCATCAAAAATCATTTTTGTTATTATTGTTGATTGGATTTTTCTCCTTAAGCCTTGGGCACAGAGTCTAGCTTCCTGTCTTGTCTTACTGGTCACAACTGATTATCAAATGACCTGGTAGGTTTGCTTCCTGGTAAAGCCCAGAATGTCTTACACATCCCTTATTGCATCATGAATAGGCATTGAATTTCTTATACTCTATGTAATTAGAGACATTTCATAAATCTTAAATTCCACAATTAACATTTCTTGATTTATGCTAAAGTTTTTGTTTTCAGT
>NW_006341961.1:0-431 GCF_000327345.1 Myotis davidii
ATGACTTTAATTACATCCTTTATGTCCTCCTGCTGCTTCTGTGACATTTCCTGTTAGATGCCTTATACTCAATGTGTGTAAAAGATAATTCCTGCTATTTCTCCCTCAAACTGTCCAGGTCTGTGAAATACCAACCACTGTCCTTTCTTTTGGGCAAACTCCACATCGTCTCATTCTTAATACCTGTTCTGTCACCCCAAACACAGTCAACACATTCCATGCATGTCATCTGCTGAACGTCTTGCAAATCTGCCCACGCCTATCCCTCTGTCACCACCTCGCTAAACTATCACAACTTCTTTACAGCAACCGCCCGTCGAACTGGTCTACCATGTTCTCGCCGGCTCCATGCCAAGCCATTCATGTCATGGCGACCCAAGTGACCTTTATGAAATATAAATGCCATGTGTTACCACTTGCTTAACGTTCAA
>NW_006341962.1:0-431 GCF_000327345.1 Myotis davidii
ACTAGACCTGTTTAGCATAAATTTAAAACTGCAGAAATGCCTAGAGAAAACTCCTCTGTGAAGTTAAACTTTCATACCTACTTCATTTTCATGGCACAGATGAATCTACAGAAATAAAGAGGAGGAAATGTACTTGGTGAATTTGTGAACGTATGCATTCAGAAAACCTATTTAGTATGAAATGGCGTTTTGGCTTTAACACTCACCCCCTTGCCTGCATAAGTCCCATAGCTTGCTAAGGGTCTGTGCAGCTCAGAGGGACTGGACTCAGTGACCAGGGACACCTAGATGAGACCCAGGTCATTTATGCCCAAGAGAAATCGGCTAACTGTCCACCTTCAACCCATCTCCCCTTCATTACATAGGGACACCAGCCCCGAACCAAAACCACGGACAGGGCAAGCCCCTCTGAAGTCTTCAAACTCCAGGAC
>NW_006341963.1:0-431 GCF_000327345.1 Myotis davidii
CTCTTTTCCAAAACTTCTTCAACTCATGGAGCTTACTCTGTACTCACACTCACCCTTGCTTGTTCATATCTTTCTCCCTGTATCATGGCATGGTTCCTGCCCAGGGACATAACACTTTTCCAGATGTGCCCATGTTTCTGGTACTGCAAGACAGTTCCTTTAAGAGAATGTGCCATCTTGTTCATGGCACTAATTGAATTAACAGTTCATGCCTATTGAAATCATTGCTGGTACCCCTCTATGGTATCTGTGCCTTGAAGCTTTTAGACTTTCAGCTCAATGGGGTGTTCTAAGCTTAGGAAAATGTATTCAATCGCCTTAAGTCAGGTCTGCTACAAAGAACCACTGGCAGTTGGGAAGATACGGCCAAACCCAGAAACATGTTGCCCAAGGCCATCAAGTTGGCAACAGTTTTCCCCTAAGTTTCACAA
>NW_006341964.1:0-431 GCF_000327345.1 Myotis davidii
GTTTCTGAGTATTCTTTTGTAAACTTACAAATGCACTGTTATTTTTTAGTTTGATTGAGATATAGTTGACATTTAACATGTAAATTTAAGGTGTACAATGTGATTATTTCATATGCTCATATGTTGCAAAATAATCTCATGCACAGCATGGTGATGATAATTGACAATGCTGTATTATATACTTAAACTTTGCCTAGAGGGTAGACCTTAAATGTTATCACCAAACACACACACAGAAAAACAATTATGTTAGGTGATGGAGGTGTTATCTAATCTTGTGGTGGGAAGCAAATGTACTATTTTCCTCATACTTTATTTTGGCAATGAACCAGTTTTGTCCATTGAAATGACAAGTTAATAGAAAAATTCTACTTTGTCTTTATTCGAAACCTTTTTCCTTAGTCAAATATGTATCTTTAATCTCAAAATAG
>NW_006341965.1:0-431 GCF_000327345.1 Myotis davidii
CTCTATCCCTCTCCTGTCCTCTCTGTAAAAAAAGCAATAAAATAGATATATTTTTTAAAAGAAAATATAGATGCATTCTGGCTGCATGCAGAGTCCATCCCCTCCAGGCCTGTCATGAGGAGCTGGCCCAGCTGAGAGCTGACATCATCGCCTGGAAATCTCGCTCAGATCTGAGGGTGAGCCTTCTGTATACGAGTCACCGGTCGTGACCCCCCAGCAACCAGACCGCAGGTATGTGGACTCTGCTGCAGGCAGGCCCCCTGGGAGTGGGCTGTGCCCAGAGGTCATCGGTCCGAGGTCTGTCTAGACAGGCTCCCCTCCCGCCCCCTCACCCCGGGGATTGGGAGGGGGAAGGAGATTAAGGGAAGTCATACAGGCCTTGAGGTCATTCCCTCGCCTGGGCCTGGAGACGGTGGGTTCTGGGTGGTGTG
>NW_006341966.1:0-431 GCF_000327345.1 Myotis davidii
CATATTATGCTTTTATTATTATAGATTACTATAGATATCTATAAGCAAATTATAAAACTTTTGTAAAATGGCTCTTTTTCTTGTTATATGCAATACCCATTGACATTTTCTGTTATTTCTTTCCTCCTTCTGGAAGTCACTTTTGTAAAACTACCCCAAAATCTAGGCCAGCAAAGATGGGGACCTGAACTTTATGACACCTGAATATGAATGTGCTGAGGCCCCTCAGCCTCTCCCTGATGTGCTAAATGAATAAATGAGAGTGATTTACTTCAAGACAAGCAGGTGAACCTATTCCTAGTTCTGCTAAGAAGCATTTAAAACACTTAACCTCTGTCATGATTTCCCTTGTCTCTGTCCCAAGTAAGAGGTTATAGTAATGTTGGAGGCAAAGTAAGACAGATATACACTGAGTGGCCAGATTATTATGA
>NW_006341967.1:0-431 GCF_000327345.1 Myotis davidii
TCAATTTACATGTTTCTCTATTATTAGGTAAGAAAAGGACTGTGCGGTTTGTAATTAGGTTTGCACTGCAATTATTCCACATGCAAATTTAAGCCTCAGGTTTGGTGGCTAGAAGTATTTATCTCTGGCAACAACAGAAGGATTTTTAGGTTAATCCTGGAAGCTTTCTGCTCCCTTCCCAAAACTGTGAATGATTTTACAAAATAATGTGTAATAGATTCACTTGCAATGCAAGGAAGAGTGATGGAGCTTAATGAAACAGAATGAAAATTTTCATGAGCTCTTCCATACAAGGTGCTATTTAGGAATGCCCTAAATGTAATCCTGGTACACTACTGGTAAGAATATAAATTGTTGCAGCCTCTATGGAAACATTATGGAGATTCTTCAAAAAAATTAGAATAGAGCTACCATATGACCCAGCAATCCCT
>NW_006341968.1:0-431 GCF_000327345.1 Myotis davidii
AATATTGTGGCGTGTGGGGATGGTTTCCCTTTTAGACGTGTGGCAGGTAACTGATTAAGAGATAGAAAACGTGAGAGTAATAAGTCACATATCTATGTTCTTGTTCACCCAAACTTATAAATTATTTTCTAAAGGCTAGGTACTTTAATAGACACAAAAATGCATTAAATTTGTGACCAAACTGTACACCTAATAAGGTGCATAGCATAGTGGAAAACAGAGTAGACATAAGAGAAATGAAAGAGTAATTAGTGAGTTAATATGCAAAGGAAGTTCCTAAATTCTCTGCTCTTCAGTTGGCTCAAAATAAAGACAGCATTAATAGCAGCTTGTGAAAGAAACAACTCTACATTCAGTTTAAACATATGTTCATTTTGAAACTTATTTGGAAAATTACTGCACTGACTGGTTTGGCTCAGTGGATAGAGCAT
>NW_006341969.1:0-431 GCF_000327345.1 Myotis davidii
TTTTTTTTAAAGTATGCAATTAAAAATATTTGGAAATTGTACATAATTGCATCCCTTTGAGATAGCCACAATACATATGAATTTACTAAAGACTCAGTGATAAAATAACCCCAAAGAATTTGGCTCAACAAGTATTTTCCTAAATCTATTTAACCACAGCATAGTTGTAGGGTATACTTGTATCACATGCTTATTAGAACTACAGAACACACTGAAATTCTGATGTAACCAATTAATAAACAGGGAATGCTATTGCTACAGGGCATAGAAAGTGTATGTTGTATTATGAAAGTAGTGATTTGTTTCCAAGGTCAGAGAGCATTGTACATACCAATAATAGGAAATGAGGTATTAAAGTTAAATATCAAGTCTCAACTGATCCTCTGCTGATTATTATAAAGTAGGGAATATAAATTTAGACTTCTTTTAAC
>NW_006341970.1:0-431 GCF_000327345.1 Myotis davidii
CTGTGGGGAGAGGCAGAGTTTTTGAGAGGCATTTTGTGGTAAAGTGCAGGCTTTTCATGTACAGGTGCCCAGTGAGGCAGGACAGGAACTGAAATAGAGGACCCAAACATGGCAGTGACAGAAGACAGTGGCCTGCAACACCTGTAGGGACTGCTAGCCAGAGCTGTGGAGAGCATCACTCAGAAGGCATAGTCCAACTCAAGCATGTACAAGGTCCCTGCAGCCAGCAATGCAGTGGGCCAAGGTTGGTTTTCCCCATGCCCGGAGCCTGGCTCGCTTGGTGGGATGATGGGAAGGCTGAGGGGCAGCCTATAGAGCAGTTGACAGGCCAAAACTTTACTTACTTTGTGTAAGGTGTCTAATTACCAGTGGCCTCTCTATTTGTCTATTATATAAGAACTAGGGGCTCAGTGCACGAATTCGTGCACCTT
>NW_006341971.1:0-431 GCF_000327345.1 Myotis davidii
AAAAAAGATATTTCTAATTTCTGACATAATGTTCCTATGTTACCCTGAAACTACTAAGGTCATGAGCAAATGAATGAAGAGTTAATTCTGAAGCCCTCATGACTTAACTTCCCCATTTTATATCTCAGATGTTCTCAAATGAAAGCTATGGGTGGCTAGCACCATTAATCCATGATTCAATGTAGAAGATTTAAAAAGATTAAACCTGCACAGTATAGGAATTTTAGGCCTGTTTTACTTTGCCTAGAATGACAGGCAGAAACCAGTTTATTTTGTGGAATGGCAGAAGGCACACTATGCCCAGCTCTCAGTACCTCTCCCACTCTGTATTCCCCCACAACACAGTCTGAGGTGCAGATTCCTCCTGCCAGGTGGTAACTCCACACACAGGATAAGCACTGCAACGCTCCTTTTCCTGAAAGAAAAAAAAA
>NW_006341972.1:0-431 GCF_000327345.1 Myotis davidii
AATTCTTGCGGCACACCAGTTGAAAATCACTGCATTAGATAAATCTCCATCTGCAGAGCACTGGATAGCATGCAAGCCTTTGCCTCATGGAAGGCAATATGATGTAGTTGAAAAAGAATGGACTCAGAAAACTAGGGCTGCCTGTGCCCTGGAAATGCCTGACCTTGTTAAGGCTCAGATGTTTCCTTTCTAAGCCTCCGATGTTTCCTTTGGAAAATGGGAATAATAATTCCTACCTACCTCACGGGGGCGCTATCAGGATTCATGGAGATAATAGCTATGAAAGGACTTATGGAAAGGTGCAAAATGTTACACCTAAGCAAAATGTTATACCTTCCTTCCCTATTTCTCATCCCATTATTACAAAACTTATTATAGATGAGTCTCAGGGAGACAGATTTCTCCCTGTAACTGTCCCACACCTGCCCTCA
>NW_006341973.1:0-431 GCF_000327345.1 Myotis davidii
TGTGAAGATAGAGGCAGAGATTGGAGTGATGTGACCATGAGCCGAGGAAAGCAAAAAGCCACCAGAGGCTGAAGGAGGCAGGAAAGGGTTCTCCCCTAAAGCTCTGGAGGAAGTGCAGCCCAGACAACACTTTGAACTTCTGGCTTCCAAAAGTGTGAAGAATACATTCTGCTGTTTTAAGTCCCTCAGTTTTAGTAATTTGTTATAGCAAACACAAGAAACCAATATATGGGAACCTACTTCTCCCACAACCATGGGATTATTTTGAAGCAAATCCTAGACAGCCTATCACCCATCTATCAGAAATTGAGTATGCCAATCTCTAACAGGTAAGGACTCTTTCTAAGCATAATAATACTATTCTCTCATTACACTCAAAATTATAATCCCTTAATTTCATTAAATATTCAGCATTCCATTTTCATCCATTG
>NW_006341974.1:0-431 GCF_000327345.1 Myotis davidii
TTGTTCAGTATGACCCTCCAGATGACCCCAAGGTAAGTGGCATCCTCGGGTGTCTCAGGATGGCAGTACGTTGAAGAGCGCACTTGTTCTCCTGGCTCCCTGAGAAATACTGCATTTCAGAGTCAGAGGTTTATTCTTTAGTTATGCAAGTCATGTTTCATTGCACATGACTGTGCAGTATTTCTCAAATTTAGGGAAAAAAATAGTATTTAGGACTTTTTCAGGACCTAAAAGGCTGTATAAGGATATTTGAAAGGCATCAGTGAGACTTAAGTTAGGACTATTATATGCTTGGAATGATTTGCTAAGAGTGGTAGGTTTCAGAAGGAAATGAAATTTGCTTATATTTAAGACTGTAATACATGTAGTAAAATAAGTTTACTGAGTATTTTCAACAAACTCCTATAAAATAAAAGGGTAATATGCAAATT
>NW_006341975.1:0-431 GCF_000327345.1 Myotis davidii
AAAAAAATTACAGAACTAAAAATTAAATATCTGACATAAAACTTAAAACTACAATATCATAAATAAAATTTCACTCAGTAGGCTTAACAAGTGAGTAAAGAATGATTGGGCTTATCCAATTAAAAAAAGAAAATTGGAAAAAGAAAGGTTGGAATATGAATGTATAGAACCTCAGGGACCTAAGGGATGTTATCAAGTGTTTAACATGTATATTTAAGTGGAATTTAAGAAGGAAAGAAGAGAGAAGAGAGGGTAAAAAAAAATCTGAAAAAACAAAGTAGAAAATTTCCAATTTACTGAAAACACCAATTTATCCACATAAGAAGCTCAGCAAACCTCAAGCTCACTATATGCAAACAACAACAACAAAACAAATAAACAAAAAACAACAACAAAACCATCTAGGCGCATCATACTCAAATTGCTAAAAG
>NW_006341976.1:0-431 GCF_000327345.1 Myotis davidii
TTTTTTTTCATAAATAGGTTTTATAATCAGGAATATGAAGAGAATCATAGCAATGCCAATTCCACCCCCGGGACTGGCTCCTGAAAGCATTCTTCAGACCCTTCACTTGCTTTTCAGACAAGAGTGGAAATAATTGGGCTGCACTAGCTCTATTTTTATGAAATTATTCGGAAAAAGAGTCATTATGTTGGGAAAATTCTAACTTATCTATCTCCATGGGTCTACTAAATGAGGACAGCGGTGTGTGAAAAATCAGTTGTAAGCTTCTAAAACAACCACACTCCATACAGTAGTTGGTTCCTTATATATTTCAATGGGCATTGCCTCGAAGCCCAAACTTAACAAAAACATATACCCATTGGTAGCTCTAATTTAATAACAATCCTTCCCGATAATGTCCAGAACTATATGACATGCTCAGAAAAAAAAAA
>NW_006341977.1:0-431 GCF_000327345.1 Myotis davidii
AAAGAAAATTAAACAATTTGATTAAATTAAAGAATGAACACAGTTGGACAACAAATCAGTGAGCGGGAATATTAAAGAAAAAGGAACTCGGCAGAAAAGAACAGATAAAGCATGCATGATAGATTTAGAGGTTCAATATTGATCCAATGTAAATTCCAGAAAGAAGAAAAGAATGAAAAGGAAGAACCAATGAAATAGCAGAGAACACTTTCCAGAGAAATTTTGTTTTTGGTTGAAAGGATCCATCAATTGTAGAATAGTAGCAATATTTTGCATACATTATAATATTTTAACACCATAAAAATAAAGAGAAAATCCAAACATTTCCCAGCGAGGGTGGAACACCTACCCCCTTCAGCTTAATCTTTAAAGAATGAGACTTAACACTACTTTAAAAAGTATTATTTGAACTATGAATTCTATACAATAAA
>NW_006341978.1:0-431 GCF_000327345.1 Myotis davidii
GAGGAACTGTATTAAAGGGTCGCAGCATGAGGAGGGTTGAGAACCACTGCTGTAGCGCATAAGCTCATCCTTCTGCATTCTCTGATCTAAGAATAAAGTTTCTGCTCTGCTTTACCAAATACAGTCTCGTTCTATTGGTGCGAGTGACACTGAGCAAAAGGACCTTATTTTGGGGCCCTGACCCATAAGGATTGAAGACATTATTCTTTGGAGATAAAATTAAATCTCAGGGTCATTTCCTATAGTTGACGACTCTTTGGTATTTTTAATTCCTTTCTTATGTCTCTTTCAGTTGCTAGCCAAATAGACTAGCTCGGAGACTTTTGCCAGAAAGGCAAAACTTTACTTAAAAAGTGGTATTCTAAGAGCCTAAACCCACCTAGCTATCTGAATTCTCCTGCCCCTGACTCAGGCCTGGTGAAAACAGAGTG
>NW_006341979.1:0-431 GCF_000327345.1 Myotis davidii
TGAGGTGGGTCAAGCGGAAAGGAAAAGATACATAACTCCAGCTGCACTGAGTCATGACGTCAGAGTCTGGAAACTGAAAAAGGCATGGATGGAGAAAGGGGAAGGGTGTTTGTTTGGAAACCATCTCACACAGTCCAAATAATACGGGCTGTTTTCTCAAGTCCATGTCCCATCTCTGCCCCCTCTTTCTACTAATTCTTACCTGTCCTAAGAGTTCTCTCCCTCAACCCAATATCTCATTTCTATCAAAAGCTAAGCAATTCTTCTTGCTCCTCTAGTTTCTTCTAATTTTCCCTGATCCTGATCCTGAAATGCCCACATAAACTTAGTATCACCCATTTTAAAATGCCAAGAACTACCTCTGGCTGGTGTGGCTCGGTTGATTGAGTATTGTCCTTTTGTCCCATGCACCGAGCGGTTGCCAGTTTGAT
>NW_006341980.1:0-431 GCF_000327345.1 Myotis davidii
TGGCCCTTGGCAGAACAAAGATACCCCACCCGTGGGTTATAGTAAGCCATCTAGGTAACAGATCTAAAGCCACATCTTCCAATCCATCCATTCTTGATAATAGCCAATGAGATATTTTGGCCTATATCTGTATGCTTTGTTCTATTTTCAAGTGGTTCCAAACCCGTGTTTGAAAATGGGTTCTATTTATGTTGTAGACACACAAAGGAAAGGTTTATTTTCTGTGAGGCTTAGGTTACATACTGAGAATTTGCATTTCGGTTTCATCATCTGTTAAACAGAAATAATGAGGATCTCTGGTTATTAGTTTTGTGGTAAAGTGTAGATGACATGAAAATGTTTAAAGCATCTCATGGAGTATCTATGAAGCGGCGTACAAACCTTACATAACATCACCACTCCTCAGAAAAGTTATCTTTTCAAACAGGAAA
>NW_006341981.1:0-431 GCF_000327345.1 Myotis davidii
TATCTGATGGATGTAAATTTGCCTCCTAGTTCACTTTGTGTCAAGCTAAAACTGTGAACCTAACTTTCTTTTATTGGTGGGTAATGACTGAAAATAAAGATTTTATTTTCATGCTCACTTCTTAAAAGTCATAAAAACAATCAAATAGGAACCCATTTATCGTCATGTGTTTTCTGGCCTGTGTGTGCACCCCAAAGATAATGCTCATATTTCGTTTTTTACCTTACGCTTAGATTTTGTTTATCTGGGAGGGATGCCTATTTTAATGAGTATTATAATTAGAAAGTTGCATTCTTATAAAATGAATTTCAAGGACTGACTTTACATTGGCATTTCTCTTAGCATATCACATTTTGAATGCAGAGGTTAGTTATACTGAGCACCACTGTTTTTTGAAGGGAGTATTAAGCCGGATATCTATAATAATAAAA
>NW_006341982.1:0-431 GCF_000327345.1 Myotis davidii
CCAAGGTTGAGAACCACTGGTCTAGGGCCCTAGAGGAAAGGCCAGGGTAAATGGAAATCATTAAAGATCAGTGTTCTAGACCGAGTGGCAATCTCAATGCAGTCATTGGGAGGGAATGGCACAGAAACCCACCATTTCTAGGTGCAATGTTCCAAGAAAGAGTTTCTGGATTAAAGACAGGCTCCTTTAAGGAGTTAAGAAGAAGCATTGAGATGCAATTACAAAACAAATTTGGAGTTTACTTATCCCTTAAGCTATAAAAAATAGAACAAGAAGGCTTTGGGGAAAACTTGCACACAGCTAAGAGAAATGGGGTTGTCAGTATTCATGGGGTGGTAGGGTTGGCCAGGTTAATCTTTGAAGGTCAAATTGACCTTTAACCTGACCTTTAGCATAGACTAGTTCAGTGGTCGGCAAACTCATTAGTCAAC
>NW_006341983.1:0-431 GCF_000327345.1 Myotis davidii
GTATGTATAGAAAGAAAAGGAGCATTGAGTATGTGCGGAGATGCAAGATAAAGCCTGAAGATGGATCATCATGAACAAAGGAGAACATAAAATTCAAGGAGTAGGTATTCTCATGTTACTTGGTAGAGTGGAGGCATTCTTGAGTATTTCTGTTCAGGAAAATGACAAAATTACAGTTCTGTTTAGGAAGACACATTAGTCAAGCAGTCTGTAAGATGGATGGGAGAAGGAAGAGCAGTTTCATAGTGCAGTTTAGAGGAAGCCGGGACCTGACTGTGAAAACCAGAAGAAAAAGGAGAATTTAGGAAACAGTGAGAACTGAATGTGACTGGACTCACTTGCTGAACGTAATAAATGTAGTGAGAAAAGGTAGGGAAGGCATTAAAAATTTCACCAACATCGTAAATCTTAATCTAAGAGAACCAAGAGAA
>NW_006341984.1:0-431 GCF_000327345.1 Myotis davidii
ACCACCACCACCACCACCACTATCATCATCATTACTATTATCACCATTATTATCATCAACACCACCATCATCCCCATCTTAATCCTTAAGGTTGACTTCTGAAGACTTAGAGTCAATTGAATATAGACTAAAAACCTTAGTTAGAGCATCAGTCATCATCCTGGTAATTCAGAAATTACTAAGAATTCTCTGACAAGTATCCCTTCTGTTTGGATACTCCCATTCTCTGGGAGCTCCTTGACCACTGTGGCAGCCCATCCCCTTTTTAATGTGGTTGAATGACACTATGTGTCAGTATATGTCCTGGGAGATTCTAGCTATTAGTGGGTTTTATGCTCTGTATGGAACCACAGAGTTGGTGAAATCTCTCTTTCACATAAAGGAACTTAGGCTAATTATCTCTCTTTTAAAAAAATATTTTTATTGATTTC
>NW_006341985.1:0-431 GCF_000327345.1 Myotis davidii
TCAGTTTTCAAGAGGCCCTACGGCTACTTGCCAAGGAGCCTAAACCTCACAAGTCAGCCACTCAGCAAAGCTTATTTATTCTGAGACTGAAGGAGCTAGAAAATGACAAATCCTACTAAACGACTAGGAAGGTGATCAACGTTACATGTGCAGCTTTGGTTAACATGTCCTGCTAGGGAGCATCCGTTATCACTTCATCACTCTAATCAGGTAACTTCTCATTCCTATTTGCTCCTGGGTTTCTCGGCCAAAACGCCTGTGTTGATCAGAAGAGCAAAACTGAGACAACCCTATGTTTTATCGCCTGGCTGAAACCAATACCCACAATTCCCCTTAGATGAATGCGGCAATCGATTAAGATCTTCATCCACTTAGCCAAGGCTGGAGCCAAAGAAATTCATCAGGCCAGGCAATGCCCTTGTGTGGGACCA
>NW_006341986.1:0-431 GCF_000327345.1 Myotis davidii
TAATTAGCTTGTGAGGAATTTAAATATTCAACAGTTTAAATTCGATTTGGATTAAAAAGTTAAAAAGGCTAACACTACAGCACACCCTTGCCACAGTGAAAAGTCTGGAGTTACACGTTGCATTGTGGATTTATAAAGTCTGTGCAAGTAAGAATTGCCACGGATTCTTCAACTACCACCAATTTGGATGTTACATCACTCCGACTTATACCTATTTTTGTTTTCATGCATGATCAGGGTTCTCAAAGTTACCCCGACCTGTGTCTTCCCAGATACCACCTTCAAACTTCCTAGAGATGGAAAAAGCTCAGAATAGTCTTCTAAGTATAGACAGAACAACCACCTGGATTCAAAATGACACGAAAGTAATTTTTGGAGCTAGGAAGTAGGGACCACGATTTGTTTGGTTTAATTGTTTCTGTTAATCAATC
>NW_006341987.1:0-431 GCF_000327345.1 Myotis davidii
TTTGCATATTAGCTTTTTACTATATAGGATTATAAAGATACATGGCAATGTCACAGAAATGACACATCTGTATAGGGCATTTCCTGTGAATGGAGATTGCAGGCATGGAAGTTGCTCTGAGTGTCAGGATGGTAAATGACTGAAGGCCTAGGACATTACACTACTGTAGACTTTATAACTGAACCACAAACCCTCTCCCCTCCTTGCTTTCTAACGGCATATAGAATGTCAATGCTGCTCCATGAACAGTATGTTAGTTGGATTGGTTGGAAATACAAAGAAGAAACCAAATAAGCTGGGCAAGGTGTAGGTCACCATGACTGACTAAGGAGGGAATAAAACTTGGCTTGAGGGTCATCAGGAGGAATCGTTGAGATGGGAGAGATTAGGGGATTGTTGCAATGTGGTTTTGGCTATTGCATGTTGGAGCA
>NW_006341988.1:0-431 GCF_000327345.1 Myotis davidii
GAGGAACCATTGGACTGCACTTTGGCTGGAGGGCACTGAGGAGGTGCAGACCAAAGTGGACTTACTGCAGTGGCCAGTGCCCCAGAAGAAAGCATTTGGCAGGTGCTTCCTCACATTCTGCAGCTACTCAGAGCAGCGGACTTGGAGAGGGAAGATGAAACTCTGGCCCCAACTCTACTGCTTACCTTGCTTACCATGCTTCTCTCCTGGGCAAAATAGGGGTGCATTGCTTTGGAATTTTCTTCCCTTGTATAGCCCAGACTTAATCTCCCCAACTGGATGGAGACCTCTGGAGGGCAGGAATCACATCTCCTCCCACCACTCCATGTGCTTGGGTGTATTTGGTGTTTATTGTACAAAGCCCCATGAGGGTATAGGTCACATCTGTTCTACTTACTATAGGCCCAATGCCCAGCACATTATTGGTGCCC
>NW_006341989.1:0-431 GCF_000327345.1 Myotis davidii
GGCCGTTTCTAATTCATCGTTTGATTTTGATGGACAGCACATCATCCCGAGGTTTTCCAGTGCCATGTGGCTTGTCGCAGTTAGGGCACCATAATCAGTGAAGCGACCGTTTGATGTCGGCTTGTTGTTATGACGTTTAGCATGTCTCGAATATCAAAGAATGATGACTTCCATTACCAGCACGTGATGCAGAAGCAACCCCACAGCTCCTTTATGATGCGGCGTTTAGTGTCCGATTCCTTAATTTAGTTCATAAGCAGTCGTTCTGCAGGATAGGTGTGAACATTGTTTGCATTCTGCTGAAGAAATCTCTCCTGACGTTGGTGGGGTTGTTTGTTTGATTGTTCCGTAGCAAGTGAATGTGTATTCCGCTGCAATTTGGTAGACGAAGGCGAATATTGTAGCTGGTTATATTGATATAAGTGTATCTT
>NW_006341990.1:0-431 GCF_000327345.1 Myotis davidii
TTTGGGGAACTGGGTAGTTCAAATTAACCAGCCAGTTATCAACTCTGTAAATGTCTCTTAAATATTATATATTTAACCCATGCCCTCTCCTTTAAAAAGAGTAAGAAAGTATACTTGGCATACATTATTTAAGATTCAGGGGCACAACATTGTGAGGCTACACTGACATAGCGTAGGATGTGATCACCACTGTGAATCTGGTAGCCATCTGACACCATACACAGTTCTTATGATATTATTCCATGTGCTGTGCATGACATTGATATGGTTTCTTTATTTTGTAACCAGAAGATTTTGCCTCTTATTCTTCTTCAACTTTTCACCGATTCCCCACCCCATCTCCTCTGCCAACCATCAGTTTGTTCTCTGCATCTAGGAGTCCATTTCCATTTTGTTCCTTCATTTATTTTGCTCTTTAGATTCCACATATA
>NW_006341991.1:0-431 GCF_000327345.1 Myotis davidii
AAAAACTGCTCAATGGGGAAATAGTTGTGCTGGGTATTTTTTCCATTGATTCCAATGATTTCAAGTAGTCCATGGGATTATACTGTGAATTACTTGAACACCCATATTTATCCAGTTATTATCATTGTAAGCAAACTAATGGCCTTTTATTCAGTGCTGATGGGGCCCTTGGAGTGAGTATCAGTGCACCAGGAGGAGCCATTGCTTCTGTTCCTAACTGGACATTGAGAGGAACTCAACTAATGAATGGGACATCCATGTCTTCTCCCAATGCATGTGGAGGTATCGCCCTGATACTTTCAGGTAAGGACATTTCTTACTGCTCTACGTGGTACTATTTCCAATAAAGCGATGGTGAATGTTTAGCTATTGTACATATATTTCAAACAGCTTAATTTCCTCTCTCCCTCCCTCCCTTCCTCCCTTCCTTC
>NW_006341992.1:0-431 GCF_000327345.1 Myotis davidii
ACAGTGTCTGCCTTCCATAATAACTATGACTACTACATTTCTTGATACCTTCTTTTCTGATGAACAGTCTGATGTCAGCACTATTATCTACATTCAATAGATGAGGAAATCTAAGTTCAGAGAGGCAACGTACCTTGTCATCATCCCAAAGTTAGGAAGAGGTGGGAATTCAGGATTCAAACCTAGGTCTCTCTGATTCCCAATCCCCTGCTCTTGATCCCAAGGTTACTGCTACTTACAATATACTATCTGTAATGATTGGGGAGTGTGAGACTGCAGTGGGGCTTCACCTAACTGCCGCAGGAGACTCAAGGAGCAAGGGATGAATCCAGATGAGGATGCCTTGGAGGAGGAGGCATCTGAGCTAAGCCTGGAAGATAGAGGTAGAATATAGACACCTGAGCTAAACTTAAACTGCTATCCTAGTACTC
>NW_006341993.1:0-431 GCF_000327345.1 Myotis davidii
TTTTTTTTTCTGTGAAGTTTTCCCTTATAACCCTGCCACCACCACTCCCTAAACACACACACACCGTGCCAAACTGTGTGAGACGCAATTCTAATTCTGCTATGTCATGTAGCAACCACCTCTCAGTATTTGTATTTGTTTACATATCTGTTTTCCCTATTAGACTGGGTTCTTTGATTGTAGCAGTTGTATTTTGTATTATTCTCATTGCCTGGCGCACATTAGGCGCTTCATGTCTGATGAGAGTATGAAAGAATGAAGAAATAAAGGCACTACAAGAAGAAGAAAAGAAGGAACATGTATGTCTGGAGAGAGCCTGTTGTTTCTACAGTTGTTTCTCAAACTTGCTCTGCTCCAAAGGAAGAGGTAACGGGCTTATTGAAGAACTAGAGTCCCAGTGCACCAAATTTGTGCACAGGTAGGGTCTCTAG
>NW_006341994.1:0-431 GCF_000327345.1 Myotis davidii
GGCCCCTTTCGTTCACACTAGGTTCCAGAGATACAAACATGACTAAGAAAACAGAGAACCTATTTTTATATTCTAGGTGGTCAACCTCAGTATGGCAGTACTTGTGCAGATAACTAAGGTGTTTTATTTTAAAAGAAGTTGCAACATGGTTGGTGAGATAGATATAAAAATAACTGTGAATGGAGTTTAATAAGTATGAAAATGGAAGTATGGGCAGAGTATCATTGTATATGGAAAAGTAGAAGGGATGAGAGAAGTGCTTAGTATAAAGAAAGCAGTTGGAGAGGTATTTTTCTGAGAATATTTTTTCAAGTTAAATGAAATTTCAGTGATTGAAAGAGTAGGAGGAGGGTATTACAGTAAACCCTCAATTTTGCAGACCTCAATTTAATGGACTTTGGACTTAACAGACAGAATTTTGGTTCATATGT
>NW_006341995.1:0-431 GCF_000327345.1 Myotis davidii
CCTTGATGGGGAATTGAACCTGTGATCCTTCAGTCCAAAGGCCTACACTATATCCACTAAGCCAACCCAGCTAGGGCTAGCAAATTCAAATTTAAGTGGCATGCCACTTATTTTCCAAGAAGTGCTATTCTGTTTGTATCCACAAAGTAAAATTGTCATTATGCCTGGGCTGTACAACTGGATGTGGAAACTCTTGTTTTAACAAATAGAATTTGCGAGCCTGGTTAGGAATTTAATGTCTTTGTGCTTTGGTTTTCCCACTGATATGACATAATGTCAGAAAAATTTATTCTCTTAACTTCATAGATACAGAGATCAGAATGATTGTCAAGGGGCGGGGACTTGGGGGACTGGGTGAAAAAAGAGAAAGGATTAAGAAGTACAAGTTGGTAGTCACAGAACAGTCACGGTGATGTAAAGTACAGCATAGA
>NW_006341996.1:0-431 GCF_000327345.1 Myotis davidii
TAAACTTCTTCTGGCAGATGGGGCACGAGTGCTGCGTCTTTATGGATGTGTTGGTTCGGTGAACCCCGAAGTGTGTCTTCAGGTTGCCTTTGGTGGAGAAAGCTCGGTCACAGATCTTACAGCGGAAGGGCCTCTCCCCGGTGTGGGTTCGGTAATGCATTTTGAGGGAGCTTTGGCAGCTTAAGACCCGGTGGCAAATGAGACATTCGTTGGGGTCAGTGGTGGCCTTGTCAATGTTCTCAACCAGCTGCTGCAACTTCATGGTCTCCGACCCTGGCTCGGGTGTCCCTCTCCCTTGGAAGCCACCAGCCCTTGGGGAATTATGGTTTGGCCCCACCCCAGAGAGTAGGGATCCATCCTCACTTTCTGGAGACGGCCCAGGCTGCAGGTCGGGGACCAGTGGGCCACCCATTAGGTCCTTGGGGTTAGTC
>NW_006341997.1:0-431 GCF_000327345.1 Myotis davidii
ATATTAGCCTTTTATTATATAGGATTGTTTCCTATTCAAAGCTAGGCAATTGATTTTAAAATAAGTTTACTATTTAGGCCTAGAAAAATTTTACAGCTGTTTCTCAGCCTAGATATTTTTGGCTAAAACTTATGTACAGGATTCTTAAAAGGAAGCAGTATATGTTACATACATTTATGTCTTAGAAAGAACCAAGCCACTATATGGATCATTTATTCCTGCTTCAGTGGTCTCTGCAATGGAGATTATCTGTGGTGGTAATTCAAGTAATGCATTACTTGATATCTGAAGCAACATCTCTTTACATGTGCCTTCCTCTTCCAGTCTTCAAATTTGGGGCTGTATGTTTTTCTTGTAACAGCTCTACTGGTATGGTATTTTACATACCATACAATTAATCCATTTAAAGTATACAATTCAGTGGTTTTTAG
>NW_006341998.1:0-431 GCF_000327345.1 Myotis davidii
AAAAAAAAATCAATAAAGTGTGTGTTAATGAGCAAGTTTCTTCTGTGGACAATGAAGGTTCATTGCTGTTAGGCCCCACTCAGGTGCCTATGGAATGGGTTTCAATGCTTCCATATGAGGCATAGGAAGCTGAGATACTTACTCCCTGCTTCCGGTCTCTCACTTGCTGACAAATGCTCCTGGCGATGTGAGGTCTCCAGTCTTCTGGGCAGCTATCATTGCTGACCATCTCTCCTTCACAGTTCTAGAGCCAAGTCCTCAAAGAGACACAGGCCTTGAAAGGAAAGCTGACCCCATGCACAAATACTGTCACCTCAGCTATAGGTGGTTTCAGAGGTGGGATAAGGGGCCAAGAGACATCATAGCTTTTGCTACCGGAAATAAGATTTGTTTCAACTTAGGAGGCAGCA
This sequence comes from Myotis davidii, assembly GCF_000327345.1. Taxonomy (NCBI): domain Eukaryota; kingdom Metazoa; phylum Chordata; class Mammalia; order Chiroptera; family Vespertilionidae; genus Myotis; species Myotis davidii. The sequence goes on from NW_006341998.1 coordinate 411, forward strand.
TTATCACAGAAAACACAGTAA
>NW_006341999.1:0-431 GCF_000327345.1 Myotis davidii
GATAAATTGAAGAACTATTAGTAGGACAATTGTACCAACTGGTGGCATCACCATCCTCTCCATTGCCTGTGAAAACTGTGGTGGAGTTAGAAAGGTACTTGGACACAATTTGGACCCTCAGACTTCTATCTTTTTCAAGGTGGATCTGTGCAAGCACTGAAGTTCTGAGTTGCCGTTTGTGGAATATTGCGATTCCCAGTTTGTTTCCCATCAGAAATACAGTCATATGTTGTTTAACAAGGGAATGCGTTCTGAGAAATGTATCATTAGGTGATTTTGTCATAGAGTGAACTTACACAAACTTAGAGGGTATAGCTTACTCCACCCCTAGTCTTTATTGTACATCCTATCGCTTCTAGGCTACAAACCTGTACAGCATCTTACTGTACTGAGTACTGTAGGTAATTGTAACACAATAGTATTTGTGTATC
>NW_006342000.1:0-431 GCF_000327345.1 Myotis davidii
AATAAAATAAAATGTCAGCGAGGATATGGAGAAATGGGAACACTGTGCACTGTGGGTGAGAATGGAGAACGGTGCAGCTGCTATGGAAACAGCATGGCGGTTCCTCTGAGAATTACACACAGAATGACCATCGGACCCAGCAATCCCACGTCTGGTCCGCACACAGAAGTACCAAAAGCAGGGACTCGGACGAGTATCTCTACAGCCAAGTTCACAACAGCATCGTTCACAAGAGACAAAAGGTGTCCGTCCCTGGATCAACAGATACACAAATGTGCCTATCCATGCAGTGGAATATGATTCAGGCTTAACATGGGGGTGGGGGTATATATTCGACACCTGTTCCAACGTGGGTGAGCCTTGAGGCCATGATGCTAAGTGGCATCGGTCAGATACAGATACAGAGGACAAGTGTCATCTGCCTCCACTTA
>NW_006342001.1:0-431 GCF_000327345.1 Myotis davidii
CTTAGCAAATGCTCATCCATCCATATCAATGCTGTATTTTGAAAATCAAACCCCTGGAATTTGACTCTTTTCTTGTCTGTTTCTCTTCTGCACACTCTTCATGGGACTCTGGCTGCCCTATGGCCACCTGCCCAGTGAGGAAGGGTCACTTCATAAAAAGAGGCATGGAGGGGGCGTGGCAGTCAGCTCTTCATAATACCCCCGAACACACAAATTAGGCACAACTAGTGCCCAATACTTTTTCTATAAAAAAATGGACATAATTTGTAAGCATATATCCATTCATGGGATTTTCTTTTTGCCTAATATTCAGCCTGCCCGCTAAATTATGAGGCAGGAACTTGGTCCATATTTTCATTGATAGAGTCACAATGCCTGGGATGACACTTTGCACATAGAGGCACCTCAAAAATACCTATTGAATGAATGAA
>NW_006342002.1:0-431 GCF_000327345.1 Myotis davidii
GTCTTCCCAGAGTCACGGATAAGAGCCTGTTCTGGATGACATGTGCCGGTGGCCTCTGACCTACAGGAATCTGAGCTGATAAATGGGTATTGTTTGAAGTTGCTAAATTTGTAGTAACATGTTGGACAGCATTAGGAAGTTAATACCTGATGTAGGACTTCTTTTTTAAACTGTGATGGTTATGGTGAAAATGTCAATTCACATGTATTTGTATTTTAAAACACATCAACACATTTCTCAATGTCAATATATGTGGTTTTAACTTTGTTTTTGTTTTTTGGACTAATACTTGTTTATAATACAAAACAACGGAACATTTTAGTGGACAGGGTGCTCATATGAGTCAGTGGTATGAGATTGCTGCCAAAGTCATTAAGCTTTTTACCATACAAGTCTGTTGCGTAGGTCAGTTATGCTGCATAAAGAAACAT
>NW_006342003.1:0-431 GCF_000327345.1 Myotis davidii
AAAAGCAATGAAAAAAATATCCTTGGGTGAGGAATACAAAAAATAAATAATAAATTAAAAAGCCTACACTTAAGAATAGTTGTTTCTTGCCCTGCCCGTATTGCTGTTCACCAGGCAAATGCCCTCACCTCTTCTGTTTACCTGAATTTATAGCCATATTTCTAAATGTTTTATAGGGTTATTTTTTTAGATATTGACTTCCCACTATAGGGTATGAGGACTTCATTTTCCATGGCCCACTCCCCTCATTATTGTGAATGCTTTTTGGGTCTAGGATACTGTAAGCCTAGGATACTGACATTTCACAATAATGTACCTTTAGTATGTGTTCTCATTTATTGCTTAAGGGACGCAATGGAGACTCATGTCTTCTTCTAGGGACATTTTTTTGTTTTGCGTTTTTTGTTGTGGTTGTTAATCCTCACCCAAGG
>NW_006342004.1:0-431 GCF_000327345.1 Myotis davidii
CTCTCTCCCTGTCCCTTCCTCTCTGAAATAAAATAATAATTTTTTTTAAGTACACTCATAGAAAAAGGGAAAAAACACCTATCCTGATGAAATATAAATTGGTACAGCCTTCTTGGGGCATACTATGGCATTAGTTCCATAATTTCACTTATAAAACTTTGTTTTAAAGAAATAAGCATGGGCTGCCAGTCGAGGTGGCAATGTAGGTAAACTCAATACTGAAACCTCCCACAATAACATAAGAATTACAACTAAACTACAGAACTATCACTCAGAACACCTGATATCTAGCTGAACAGACAGGTGTACTATAACTAAGGATATAAAGAAGAAGCTACATCAGACTGATATGAGGGATGAAGATGCTGAACAGGCTGGTCCCACACCCACATGCAGCAGTTACTAGGTGTACCGGTTAATAATGGTGGATT
>NW_006342005.1:0-431 GCF_000327345.1 Myotis davidii
AGCTGGGGTAGCAATACTCACATCTGACAAAATGGGCTTCAAAATAAAGACAATGACAAGAGACAAGAATGTCATTACATAATACTAAAGGGATCCAGCCAACAAGAGGACATAACTTGGGTAAACATATATGCACCTAATATAGGAGCATATAAATGTATTATAAAACAACAACAACCAACTCTTGAAGGACTTTAAGGGAGAGATAAACAGCAACGTAGTTATAGTAGGGGACCTTATCATCCACTGATATCATTAAATAGATCTTCTAGACAAAAATTCAACAAGGAAACAATGGATTTAAATGACACAATAAATCAGAGGGATTTAATTTATATTTACAGAACATTTTACCACAAGGCTGCAGAATATACATTCTTCTTAAGTGTACATGGAACATTCTCAAAGATAGGTCACATGTTAGAACACAA
>NW_006342006.1:0-431 GCF_000327345.1 Myotis davidii
TCTAGAATTGAGTCCCCTCCACTCTTACTTCCAGCAGCACCAAACAGCTTGTAGGTCCCTATACACCTGACAAACCCTTCTGAATATCTCTGCTCATCCTTCAGGGCGGTCAGGCACCTAACCAGGGTGCCATTTATACAAGTTTCCCCTGAGACTATCAGCTTCTTAAGGGTAAAGATGTGCTTTTTAACTCTGTGTTCCCAGTACCAATGCTGGACACATTGTCAACATCAACTCATTTGTTGAACAAATATGTACTAAGTTGGAGTGCTGACCAAACAAAATAAACATGGTTTAGATGAATGATAAATGAATCCCAACTTAAGGAAGAATGACAACAATAAATGAATGATACTGGCTTTAGCTTTGCCAATATAGCATGTGAATTAAGATAAGTAACTTTGCCTGTTTTCTCATCTTTAAGACTCTAT
>NW_006342007.1:0-431 GCF_000327345.1 Myotis davidii
AAAAAAACGAGATGTAAACCCAGGTCTGTGGCCTGTGGGTATTTAGAAATAAGTTGAGAAGCACATCAGGTGCAGCCATCATCTCTTCAAGGCAGCGTGCTCAGTGTTGTAAGGGAAGGGTCACGTCACGAAATGCTAAGTAAGCACTGAGCAGAGAACCCTTTTCAATCGAAGGAAATCCTGGAGGAACTGCCAGGTATCTGAGCTGAGGACCCTTTGGTCATCAAGTGGGTGACATAAGGATGGCATTCCAGAGAGGGAGAACCGCAGACACAAGAGTTTGACTCAGCCCTTTCTCTATCTGAGGCAGGGCTCTTTCTGAGGATAATGCATTAGCCATCTTGAGCTGCTATAACAAAGTACCACCCAGACAGAACAATTATTTTTTTCACAGTTCCAGAGGCTGGAAGTCCAAGATCAGGGTGTCAGCA
>NW_006342008.1:0-431 GCF_000327345.1 Myotis davidii
AAAAAAACATCAAAACTATGTAAATAATGAGTATGTTTTATATATGAATATAAGTAGTATATAATAAAAATGGCAAACACTTACATAGTAATTGTTATGTAAATGCCTATAATACTGCTACAAGCACCATTTTTATATTAGAAACTGTGGCACAGAGAGGTTAATAATTTGCCCAAGGTCATGGAGCTACAATGAGTAAGAGGAGGGGCTGGGACATAAATGAAGGGTAAGTATCTCCTGAGCCAGTGTCCTAAGGAGCAACTGAGCAGCATAGAGAGCTCTGAAAAATGGGAGGTAGGGAAATGAGAGGTGAGGACTTCCATTTCACGTTACGGTTCCCTGTTCATAATACTCTTTAATAAGAATGTATTGCTTTTGTATGTAAAATTGTTTTTAAAATTATCATGCCATAAAATTGATTTTTTAATGAA
>NW_006342009.1:0-431 GCF_000327345.1 Myotis davidii
TATAAGTTGTAACTGTTTTTGCTCACCATTGTCCTTTTAGGGACCTATCTGGTGCCTGGCACGTAGTAGGTGCTCAATGTGTTAGATGTATAATAAAGTTTGAGACCAAAGTGTCAACTATAACACAAAAGGGAAATCTTCCAGTTCATCATGTAATTAATTGCTTTCCACCTGCTACATGAGGAAAACAGTGGCACTTTCTTAACTCAGTAACAGCTGTTCTAAAACTGCAGACAATAGAAATCAGCAGATAAAGAAACAAAACAAACTTATAAACATGGACAATAGTATGGTGGTTATCAGAATATTCTGCCTTAACTCACTAGAATAGTTGTGCTAAATTCATGAACAGACTAATGCAGTAAACTTCATCTTCAATTAGTTGATATTCTGCTGTACATCTAAAGAGATTGGTAAAATGAGGGGGGAAA
>NW_006342010.1:0-431 GCF_000327345.1 Myotis davidii
TCCTCATGGAAAAGAGACCCCACAACCCCTGAGAGCTGGTTGTCAAAGGGATTAAATTCTCATGCCAGAAAGCTCACCCTATGTCCTCTCCTTCTCGCTCCTCTTGCCGGGAATCACATTTGTTCCTGTGTGAACCTCAGGGGAGGTGAAGAACAGCCTGTCACTGGGCACGGCCTCTGCCTGGGGTACCTAGGGCCTTCGGTCATGAAGCCTTTTCTGTCTTCTTCAGGTGCTACCAGCCCATCTCCTTTGCTGGGGAGGGGAGCTCTTTTCTGGAAAAAGAAAAATTACAAGGAGAGGAAGGAGGAAGGCAAGGGAGGGAGAGGGCTGAGGAGATAAATTAGCACCACTCTTCCCGAGCTGAGGGAGACTGATCTGCCTGAAGGCAGGCTGTGAGGGGTGAGCCCCCAAATACTGGGCTCCTTGCAGGC
>NW_006342011.1:0-431 GCF_000327345.1 Myotis davidii
TGAAGCCAGGGCTGTGAGGGCTGGCCAAGCCTGAGAGGGGCTGCAAGGGCCGAGCACTTTGCACAAATTTCATTTATCAGGCCTCTAGTTGTTAAATAAGAGGACATGTTATTTATCTATTTCTCTTGATTTCCTAAGCTGTATTCCCATAGCTAGCTTTATTATAAGAAGCCCACATCACTGTTTTAAATTATTTTAGCTGAACAAATGAGTGGTTTTGTAAAAAAAGAGCACATTGCCCTAACTGGTTCTTAAGTGGTTAAAGCATTGGTCCATAGAGTGAAGGGGGTGTGGTTTTGATTCCAATCAAAGGCATGTATTGGGGTTGCAGGCTCGATCCCTGGCCTTGGTTGGGGCAGGTGTGAGAGGCAAACATCTCTCACATCCATGTTTCTGTGTGTCTCTCACCCTCCCTTCCACGCTCTCTAAAA
>NW_006342012.1:0-431 GCF_000327345.1 Myotis davidii
CCAGAGATCCCACATCTTTGGAATATCACAGTGCCCATATGTTTCCTACAAAATACTAGAAAACTGAGGAAACTTCGTGGGTTAATTCCAAAATAATAGAATATTTAAGTGCTTAGTTAGGCAATAATTGTCCTAAAGAGCCCATTCTAAGTCAAGTCATTTATGAGGTAGAAGACTCTAAACAGGTAATCCAGGCTTTCTTTCCTTTCACTTATTTAAATTCCAACTTTATTGAGAGGGTCTTGAGTTGGCCAGGTTCTGATGGTGTATATCCCTATCTAAGCTGGTTGTCCTCTAATGGTTATATATTATTGAATTATCTGGACTGGTCTCCTAACTGTTTAATCCTTTAAACAGAAGGCATGCTGTATCATTCATTTAGGAGCCATTCTAACATTAAATAATGAACAAAAACAGATCCAGAGACAGAG
>NW_006342013.1:0-431 GCF_000327345.1 Myotis davidii
GAAGTGCAGAATAACTTGGCCGGTCTGGTTTTGCTGCCACTCGCGAATGCCAACAGAGTCTCCAGGGAGAGTAGAGAGAGGGGTGTGTGCAAACCCAATCTGCGTTAGAGATCAGCTCTCCTGTAGGTAATGTTGTGTTCTAATAAAGACCTGGAAATACAGACTCAGAGGGTGTAATTAACAGAGTTGGGAAATCAAAAAGCCAGAAAACTGTTGAGAGAGAAGTATTTCTATTGTTCAAAACATGTTTTGTGCATTAGGAAAACAAAACCAAATTCTTTCTCTTGGCACCTACCCTGAAACGCACACCAGCTAATGAAAGGGGCATCGGGGTTGACATCATGGCATAACTAGCAGCCTGAGACCTATTTGTATGTGGTTTAGAAGCTAAATTCTAGTTTACTGCTGATGTCATCAGTCAAACTCGCATT
>NW_006342014.1:0-431 GCF_000327345.1 Myotis davidii
GGGTCAGGGAACACAAGCCCCATGAGGAGGTGGTGCCAGCCTGGGATTTCTGAGCTGGGTGTGAAAGAAATGTCCTTCACCCTGTATGCCTTCCGGGGTAGGGGGAGAGGGGATGAAAATCCAGCACGTAACTTCCCAGAAAAAGATGTGTCCTTTCGATTTCGGTTCTCCTCAACCACACTGAAAACCGCTTCGCTGTAACATCCGGCTTGATTTTCAGCTTCTAAAGAGAACTTTGAGCACCCTGGGGAGCCAGACTCAGGAGGAGTGAGGCAGCTAGAGTAAAGAACTTACCCGCTATCTGCAGCTTCGGAGAAAGGTAAGTTCGCTCAGAGACTTGGATTTCCTTGCACATGTTTATTAAGGAACAACAACATTAAGTAACATCAACAATAACATCAGCCTTGGAGGCAGCTGGCCAATGGTGGGGG
>NW_006342015.1:0-431 GCF_000327345.1 Myotis davidii
TCACCTAGGTGTGTCTCTGTCTTCTGTGGCTTCTGAAAGTGACTATGCTATCCCCCCAGATGCTTACTCCACAGACACCGAGTGCTCGCAGCCGGAGCAGAAGCTCCCTAAAACGTGCTCGTCTTCCAGTGAGAACGGGAAAAACGTAAGTGCTGCATCGGGTTTCGTTCGTTTTTTTTAAAATGAATAAATCTGTTAGTTGGAGCTTCCAATGGAAACTGAAATACTTTTTAAAATCTCTTTTTAATTAGGAGCCACTGGAAAAATCTGGCTATTTATTAAAAATGAGCGGTAAAGTCAAGACTTGGAAGCGGAGATGGTTTGTTCTGAAAGGTGGTGAATTACTTTACTACAAATCTCCGGTGAGTGGAAAGCGCTTGCTGTTTGGTTTCAGAGAGGACGGGAGAGGTAGAGACTGTAAGATCAATGAC
>NW_006342016.1:0-431 GCF_000327345.1 Myotis davidii
GCTGGGAACCACTGGTCTAGGAGCTACAGCAATGAGAGCGGGTGGGGTGAGGACCCGCCTGAAGACAGCGGCAGCTAAGAGAAGACACGAATACAAAACGCAGTCACAAGCAGCAGTTCCTAAACAAGCCCACTAACGCCTACAAGGAATAAACTAAGGCATCCGTCCAGAGCAGATCAGCACTCGCAGTACTGCTCCCCCTCAGGTGCCCGGCTCAGGGTCACACTTACTGTTAACTTTGTTCACGTTGCCTTGAATTTCCGCTTGAGTGAGCAGCTCCTCATAAACGTCTCTCTCTCTCTCAGAGTTTTCTGTCTGAAAACGAGTTAAAAGTGCGATCAGATCAGCTCAGCTCTCTAAGGAGACCACGGCAAGACACTGAACTCCTCCCCCACCATAACAGAACCAAGAGCAAGGAAAGGAGGTGCCTT
>NW_006342017.1:0-431 GCF_000327345.1 Myotis davidii
ATATCCTTGTGTGAGGATTAACAAAACAAAAAGAACTATGTGAGATAACGGAAAAACTTTTTGAGGGAAGTGGGGATTAAACTTTGAAACCGTCAGTCACCTAAGAAAGGTTTGAAATCACTGTGTGTTTGGTAGTCTTTACAATCTGGCCAGATCGTCATATATTGTGGGTCCAGGCTGGAAGTTGAACAGGATGGCCTCTCAGATTCCCTCCTGCTTCTGTGATCAGTCATTCACTGTTGTTAAGGGTAGTGCAGTGGATACTGTAGCAGCCTCACTTCACCAGAATAAATCCCACTTGATCATGATGTACGATCTTCTTAATGTATTGCTGGATTTGATTTACTAATATAAATATGTGTATGTGTGTATTATATATATACACACACATATATATATTAAATATTTTACTGATTTCAGAGAGGAAGGGA
>NW_006342018.1:0-431 GCF_000327345.1 Myotis davidii
GCGACCCACAGGTTGAGAACCACTGCTGTAGAACAAGATGCTCTATTGCCATTGGTGAAAAAATAATCATAATAAATATTCAAATAGTCCAACGTGGGACTCAACAAATTAAAATAAACGTACAAAAATGTTTCTCAATAACAAAAATGCCAGATATGTTACCTAGCTCATTGTGCAATCTGAATTGTGTGAAGACACCTTGGTCTTAGTAGACTGTATCAGAGGACTTGTGTAGTTGGTTTTGCAAGTGATAGGAAACACAAAGATGAAATAGTGTTTTGACCTTGAAGGTATGCGTAATATGGGAGAGCTTCCCCAGGTTAATTTCTCTTTAATTTTTTTAAAACAAAATTTTCACAGAAAATATCAAAATCCAGTTATTCATTTTTCAGCTTAATGATCTGCCATTTAACTCTCAGGCGTCTTTTAGG
>NW_006342019.1:0-431 GCF_000327345.1 Myotis davidii
TTTTGTGCACTGGGCCTCTAGTTGATGTATAAAGATGCAACCAGTTTCTGAATATTAATTTTGTGTTCTGCTATTTTACTGAATTCATTTATTAGTTCTAATATTACTTTTTGATGGAACCTGTAGGGTTTTCTATATCATGTCATCTGTAAAAAAAATATAGTTTTACTTCTTACTTCCCAATTTGGATGTCTTTTTCTAGTTGTATTGTTTGCTCTGGCTAGGATTTCCAATATTATGTTGATTGGAAGTGATGAAAGTGGACATCCTTGTCTTATTCCTGATCTTAAAGAAAAGCTTTCAGCTTTTCACTCTGGAGCATATTGTCAACCATATAGGGCCTTTATGACTTGAGATATGTCCCCTCTAACCCCACTTGTCTGAGAGTTTTTAGCAACAATGGATGATGGATTTTGTCAAATGCTTTTTCT
>NW_006342020.1:0-431 GCF_000327345.1 Myotis davidii
TTTTTTTTTTTGCCCGAAGATTCATTTGCTTTTGCTATATACTTATTACTGATTTTGCCATTCTGTCAAGCAATGTGCCTAAGATCTTATGATATGGACATAGATAACCAAGTGTTTTTTATCTTCATGGAATTTCAAATCTAATGGAAGAGATAAATATGTAAACAAACAAATTGCAGGGTAGTGTTATATATTCATATGAATAAGGGGACAGTGGCAGAGAGAAGAGAATAATTAACTGGAAGGGAAAGGGGAGTATCAGAGGCCTATTCTAGGAGGCATTCAAGATAAATTTTGAAGATAAGAGTTCAAATAACTGGGTAAGGTGCATTTATAGGGGAAGAAAAAACTATGTACAGGTGTAGAGAAGCTTAAAGGATGCAACATTTGTTGTTTGGGAGCGGGAAATAAAAGTTGAGCTCAAGGAGAGA
>NW_006342021.1:0-431 GCF_000327345.1 Myotis davidii
GACCCACAGGTTGAGAACTGCTGAGTTAGGATATAATGGTGCATTATTTAACAGATTTTAAGAGCATTTCTCATGTATCTTGAATAATTTTTTATTTAATTTAAAAATTATTTCTACTTTCAATTAATACTAAAAAGCCTGTCACACTGCTGACACCCACACAAAAAATAGTAAAAAGCTTGCTCTTTCCTGTTTTTTGTTCATATTTTATTATTATCATTGCATTTGGGCCCAGGCCAATGTGGCTCATCCTCCTGTGCATCAAAGTCTCGTAGGTTCAATTTCCAGGCACATGGGTTCAGTTTTAGGGCACATTCCCAGGTTGTGGTTTTTGATCTGTAGTCAGGTCAAGTACCTGAGGCAACCGATAGATGTTTATCTCTCATGTCAATATTTTACTCCCTTCCTTTTTCTCTAATTTGAATAAAAAA
>NW_006342022.1:0-431 GCF_000327345.1 Myotis davidii
AAAAAAATTAACAAGATACAAAGGTTATTCAGTCTTCTTCCTACCTCCTTCTCCTCAACTATCCAGTTTCTCAGCCCAGATTTTACTACTATACCCAACTGCTTACATACCTATCTCCCTGAGATATTCTTTGTATACATGTAGATTAATAGAAACATGCACGATGGCATATATCACATACAGTGTTCTACACTTTGCTTTTGCACTTAAAATATTCTGGGGTTTGTTTCAAATCAGTAAATATATAACTACTATTTTATTTTTTTAAAAGGCTGGTTAGCAGTTCATTGTATGACTATACCATAACTTATTTAATCAGTTTTCTACTCAGCAACATTTAGGTTATTACTAAGGCTTTGGTTTTAAACACACATCTGATAATGAATGTGAGAATTAAAAAAAAGTTTTTATTGAGATATAATTGACATATA
>NW_006342023.1:0-431 GCF_000327345.1 Myotis davidii
GCAGTCTATCTGGGAGGACGAAGGGGATAAGAACAATGCACCATGCCCCTTCCAGAACATTTCCCTAATGTCATACGCAGCACTTCTGTTTATATCCCATTAGCCAAACCTTACTCACAGAGTTGTAACCAATGCAAAAGGCCAGGAAATAAATATGTAACCTAAGCAGCATGATTGAAGCTACAAATAACTTCTGGCAAAAATGAAGGAAGAGAATACATTATCTGATGGCCGGATTTGGCCCACTGTTGCTATTGTGAATATAGATTTATTAGCGCACAAATCCATTCATTTACATTTTTCCTATTGCTGCTTTCCTGATATAATGGCAAAGTTGAATAGTTGTGACAGAGGTCATTTTGCCTGCAGAGCCTCAAATACTTACTATGCAGCCCATCAAGGGAGAAGCTCCCCGCCCCCTGACCTAGCAC
>NW_006342024.1:0-431 GCF_000327345.1 Myotis davidii
ATTGTGGTTGATAATAGATGAAGGAGAAGGCAGGCCAAAAAAATGTCAGGCCTGGGAGTCCGCTAGGTTGATGGTTATGGAGGTGCATTAGGTGAGGAAGGGATGGAATGAGGGGTGCAAGAAATCAACTCTTCTAGAGACAAGAGTGCCTGGGGGGAGGGGGAGACAAGAAATTAAACTTTTTTATTACCTTATAAGAAAAGACAAGCATATTCTAAGGGATCGTGTGGTAGAGAGAATAATGCACCCCCAAAGATGTCTGTGTTCTAATCCTGGAACCCATGAATATGTGATGTTACATGACAAAGGGAACTAAGGTTGCTATTCAGGTGACCTTAAACTAGGGAGACTTCCCTGGAGTATCTGGGTGGGCCCAATGTCATCACAAGGGTCCTTAAACGTGGAAGAGGGAAATAGAAGGGAATCAGAGA
>NW_006342025.1:0-432 GCF_000327345.1 Myotis davidii
CACTCACCCCGTCTCCCCCCGCCGCCCCCCAGCCATCTCCACCAAGATGATCGAGAGGATCTTCTCCGGAGCCGTGACGCGGTACGTCCGCAGGTGCCTTCCCTCCCCGGTCGGCCGTCTCCGTCCAGCTCGGCCTCCCCCTCCCTCCGCGTCTCCTGCTCGGGCAGTGGGTGCCCTGTCTCCTGAGGGCCCAACAGGACAACATGGGGTCACATGTCACTCAAGGTCATAAATAAGGACCCGTGTCCCCTGAGGTCACGGGGACACGCCTGTCACACGGGGTGGTAGGTGAGGACACGCCTGTCACCAGGGCCATGGGTCGTAGAGGAGACACCGTGGCCACGTGAGTCGTTAGTATGGGAACCATGGTGCCGGCGTGTCAGGCCCGGGCGTCTGCGTGACCCTGGGTGACCCTGGGCTGCCCCAGAGGCT
>NW_006342026.1:0-431 GCF_000327345.1 Myotis davidii
ACACACACACACACACACACCATATGTTATATGATATATTCACCAGGGAACTCCCTAATCAAATATACCAATATTTCTGTGGCAAAAACTATGAAGTTACACCAAGTGAGTTGAATAAGGCTGTTTATGGTCTCAGGTAAATTTTGAGCAGATTTTTCCAACCAAGGAATTTGCACTTAAATGGTGGAAAACCAAACCAACCGGATTTGCATGGCCTGTTGGGTTTTGGAATTGTGGAGAAGAGGCCATGAGCCTATAACCGTACTCACCTGCCTCATAAGGTTGTGCTTGTGCAGATCAAAGTATTAATATAAAGAAAGTGTTTAGAAGGTGCCCTGTACTTAGTAAGTGCTAAGTCACTGTTATTAAGACTTCAGTGGGTCTGAAAGAGGGCCATCCCTGTAGCAGCAGGGCCCAGCTGGAGGGGGTGA
>NW_006342027.1:0-432 GCF_000327345.1 Myotis davidii
ATGGAGTTAAAGAGGTACTAGTACTAAGAAATATGGAGATAAAAACGGAACAAAACAAAAACCCAGCTCTAAATTGAAGTTGACTGGTACTGGAGAGAAGACTGAAGAAGTGGGAAAAGGTGAAGTCATGGCTTTGGTTTCTCATTTAAGACGTTTGTTTCTATTTTTTAATGATGTAAATTATAAAATGTTCAAATTAAGCTGTCAAGAATGTTTATTATATCCTTGCCCTTTAAAAAAATTTAGTTTATAAAAAAATGCCTTTTTTTTCCTAATTACACTCAAAACATTTGTAAGTCTATTAAAGGTAAAAAGGCATAGCAGAATGATTCGAGTGGCCATGGGAATCCTGAAGGACAACAGAAAACACAGTAAAACAAGTTCCACTAGAGAGCAGCAGACCTCTAATTCCCCTTTCACCATTTATTTTTT
>NW_006342028.1:0-432 GCF_000327345.1 Myotis davidii
ATAAATTCCCTGGTTAATCTCTCCCTACCCCCATGCCCAACCCCCTATTAGAAGGCTACCTGTCACAATAGTGGACCATTTTGTAGATATGTATGTGAACCTATGCTGTGCCATGCTTAAAATAATTTTTCAGGATAATACTTTTGCTTTAAAAAAAGATATAAATAGATTTTTTAAAGAAACAGGCAATTTGTTTTCTAATGAAAACAACAGAAATAAAGGAAATGAAAACACATACACTCCTCCACCCCCAAAGTTATTGAAATATTCAACAACATGAATGAATCTCAAATCATTATGCTGAGTGTCAGAATCAGGGCAAAAAAGGTACATCCCACACAAATCCTTTTAAATTCAACTTTAGAAGAGGCATGATTAATCCATGGTGCTGGAAATCAGATCGGCAGTGACCTGGAGCCTGGGGCTGGCAGG
>NW_006342029.1:0-432 GCF_000327345.1 Myotis davidii
TTATTAATCAATGTCACCCCAATAAATTTAAATTTTTAAAAAGGAAGGCTGATGCTGGTGGCTAGATTAAGAAAGATAATCTTAAGAGCAACATGCCTAAGGAGGGGAAGTCCCACTGCAGCTGAAACCCTGTCCTGGTCAGAGGAATTGGCAGGTATTCCTGATTGGCTATGTACTCCTGAAAGGCCATGTACGAGAGGAAGTATTCAGCAGCTAAATCCAGTACTGAAAGAAAAAAGGAAAAGGTTCTTGCTACTGTCATAGAACCAGAATGGTGGTATCTAAGTGGTAAAATTTTGGAAAATGTCTAGATATTATCTTACTGAAGCTGTTGAGCCATGGCAAGAAAGCCTTTAGTCAGCATGTGAGAAAACTGTGCTAGCATTACTTCTTTGACCCTTCTGATCATCCTCACTGGGCACCACAGAGGCA
>NW_006342030.1:0-432 GCF_000327345.1 Myotis davidii
CCAACAGATTCATAAAATTCAGTTTTAAATATTCTATTAAAGTCATGAAGTACAATCCCAGAATACTAGATGTTTCCTTCTGAGAGGAAAAGGAGAGGTGGTCATCTGTTGAATCTTGAAAATGAGAAACAGGAGAACAAATATAGCTTAATCGATTTAAGGAAGTAAGAAAAATAATGCATTTGCCTGTCACTTTGGCATTTTGAATGCCATTCACAGTTCTTATCTCACTTTACCCTCACAGTATCCCTGTAAAATTGGCCAGGTAAACATTACTTCTATTTTGTTTGTGAGTCAGGCTCATTGATCTTAGCAAGGATAAGTGCACTGATAACTGTTGCATGCCAGAATTGACTTGAAGCCAGGTATCCTCACTGAGGATGAAAATGTAATAAAATTAATAAAATAAACTGATGAACAAAATAGAACCAG
>NW_006342031.1:0-432 GCF_000327345.1 Myotis davidii
TCCCTAACTGGTGCAACTGTTCTTGGAGAGATAACTGATGTTCACTGTCTCTCTCCTCGATTGACCATTCCAGATGCAGCCTTAGCTGGAAGCCCTGCTGGTTTAGGTGGTTTATGTGGTTGGGTAACTCAAACACTTATTCTGAGCCTCTGTTCACCAAGCCTTTCTTTGACCATGGTTGCTGCCCTGATCCATTTACCATCAAAATTAGGCAAAGCAGTGCTGTAGGGCACACAATTGGATCATTTGGGTTTGTAACATATCTTCCTCTATCTTCACTGTGTAACAGAAGCTCTATCTTCTCCCAAGGATTAGAGTCGATTATCTTTGCCAATAGAGTGCCTCCTGTGCTTGCCTGCTGGCCTCTTAAAATGAGGAACCCAAAGTGATCGGGAAGCAACCACAGAATAAAAGCAAAAGCAAAACCACATC
>NW_006342032.1:0-432 GCF_000327345.1 Myotis davidii
GTATATGTGTGTGAGAATAAACTGTGTGAGTCAGTGAGTCTGATGGAAGCATGACTGTAGGAATTGGCTGAATCTAATCTGTATCCCTCCACGCTCCATCAATATGACCTTGGGCAAAATAAGATGTTTGAATCTGTTTGCTCCTCTGTAATTTGTCCCAACGTGCAGGATTATTGATGCATTGGGTCTCCTATGTGGCATATTGCGAATACCAGGAAATTCCAATGTTCTTTGGACTATCATAGTTAGCACATTGTCTCTGCTTTGACTTGAGCTGATTTCTCCATGGAAAGTTCTTTTCATTTGTTTATCTTTTAATAATTTAAACATTTCCATCCTGGCCATGTGGTTTAGTTGGTTTGAAGGCCACTGACCTTACACCAAAAGGTTGTGAGTTCCTTCCCGGTGAGGGCACATGCCTGGGTTGTGGGC
>NW_006342033.1:0-432 GCF_000327345.1 Myotis davidii
GTAATGATTTGATTTTTAATAGTAGGTAGGTTTTCAAGTTTTTACTGGTTTAATTGACATTTTTAATTAAGCAAACTCAATCATCTTAAACAAGAGGGCTTCTACTGTCAATTAAAATGTCATAAAATAAAATCACTACATTTCTGTTACCTCAATCTAAGGATCAAATAATTATTCCTGTATTTTTCCACAAGGCAGAATACAGTAGAGAGCCTGTTCTTTACATGTTAAATTCAATATTTTGTTAGTAAATATACACGTACCTATTATGTATAAATAGTTATGGAAATAATGTTCTCCTATATACTAAAACTATAACTACAGTATTATACAGTCATAATAACAAGAATGACAACTAAATACAAAAATAAGATTCTTTGAAGGTGCCAATATTTAAGTCATTATATTGCATCTATTTAATAATGTAGCTGA
>NW_006342034.1:0-432 GCF_000327345.1 Myotis davidii
CTGAGGCCTGAGGCCTGAGGTAATGCAGTCATCTCTAGTTCACCTGGACCCGAGGCCGGGCAAGGGTAAGGAGCAGCCTGAGACTATGGATCCAGGAGGTGGCTTCCAGGCTCTCAACAGCCCTTTCCCTTTCCACAGATTCCTGCAAATACACAACCGCTTACAGTCTAAGCCTTAGATCTACTGGTTTGTGGAGCTTATTTCACGGCCTCACACTCTTGTAGCCTCTGAGATAGTGGTATCCTGGTCCTGTCCAACCATTCTTCCAGTCCTTGGATCTGGGGAACTTGAAGAGACACCAAGTCCAGAATCCTAAGTCCAAGTTTAGGGTTACATAAGTAGTCCCTGATTTTTGGCAAGGAATTCAGTGGAATTGGATGTGATAGGTCCTTCCATGGCTGGGTTCCAGAATGTGCAAAGGCTTGGAGTGAA
>NW_006342035.1:0-432 GCF_000327345.1 Myotis davidii
TTTTCAGTAAAAATGTATAAATTATTATAAGTTAGGATGGCTCAGTTATGTTACAGTTAAAAAAACAACAACATTACAGGAAACAGACCTTTAAGTCTTAGTGGCTTAGAGAATAAAGGTTTTGTTTCACACATGTTATGTTCCCTGAGTAATCTGGCAGGATATCTACTGTTTTCTCTCAGTGTTCCACACTGAAAGAGCAGCTGACTACCTCAAACGTTTCCATCCACAGCAGCTCTCATTTGCCAGGACCACTTAACGAAAAGGAGCTCAGCATGTGCCAGAAGGAGGGAGAACCAAAGTGCTGATAACAACCTTAAAGACACTATACCTGTTTTGTTTTTTTATTTGTTTTTTAATATATTTTGTATTATTGATTTCAGAAAGGAAAGGAGATGTAGAAAGAGACAGACACATCAATGATGAGAGAGA
>NW_006342036.1:0-432 GCF_000327345.1 Myotis davidii
AGAGTCTCATCCATTAGCCTGTGGGTTCACAAGGGCACAGACTGTTGTTTTGTTCACTTTTCAGATTCTAAAACAGTGCTTTGTGGGTGGAAGGAAAGCAGGAGGGGAGAGGAGGTGGTGCGAGAAAAGGAACTGGAAACTTAAAAAAGAAGGAAATGAGAAAAGCAAGAAGAGAGGAGAAAAGGAAGAAGAAAGGGGGAAATGGAACGTGGCTTCCATTTCTGAGTATGATGGTGGCAGGGTAGCCCTCGAATAAAAGCCATCCTTCCCTTGCCTGACTCCCCTTTCCCACCTCCCTCAGGTGGCACAATGATCAGGCTTAAGCAGAAATTCATTGAACAGTGCATGTTGGACCTGGACTACCCTTGCCAGAATGTTACCCTTTATACCCCAAGTTCAAATTTGAGCCAAGGCATATTTCCAAGAGAAAAA
>NW_006342037.1:0-432 GCF_000327345.1 Myotis davidii
ACCAGAGAGCCCTGAATGTAAGTTATGTTTAAAAATGATAAATTTATCCAGCAAATTTATGCTTCCTATCCTGCAGTTCAAAGCTGCATTATCTGCACTGTAGCTTCACACTTAGGGAATACTGGATTCTATAAGACTACATTCTCAGTGCTTTATCTTACTTGATTGCTGTACTTAACATTTGAATAGAGAATTCAGAGAGGGGGGGAAAATCAATACCCATCGCTAAACTAAGGGAGTAGGGTTGAAGAATAAAGTTGAGTTGCAATGAATTTAGAAATTCTAGCGAGGAGTTTTATGCCAACTCAAACTTTCAATCTTAAAATAATTGAACTGCCAAATTACTTTTTTTCCTGAGTTAGGACAGAAGCTATATAGAAATTTCCTTATTTTTTTTTGTATCTTTTATTGTTGGGGGCAGAAATAGAATAT
>NW_006342038.1:0-432 GCF_000327345.1 Myotis davidii
TTTTGTGAGAGAAACCATAGTGCTGCCTAGAAGACTGTACAGGGACAGCTGGAGGATTCAGAAACACTGGAAGAAGACTTCCAAGGGAGAGCCTGCCAGGTGGCTAGCATGCCCACAAAGCCACTAATAGTCCCATGATGCCAGGAAACGTTTGGTAAAGCAGTGTGACGCCCTCATTAAGAGAATAGGCTTTGAAGTTAGAAAGAATTGAGATTTGATCCTGATGTCATCGTTACCAGCTGAAAAACCCTCTGTAACTTCTCTGTGTCTTGGTATCTTGAGCTATCATATGGCTATGACAATATTTAACTCATTGGATTTGTCAACAACTTTTAGGATTCAATTTAACTAATGTCTATAATCTTCTTAGCCCACTGCCTGCCGTGTACTAAGCTCCCAATAAATACTACCAATTATTGTTATGTTTATTTG
>NW_006342039.1:0-432 GCF_000327345.1 Myotis davidii
AGAATGGCTAAAATAATTTAGGGGGAAAAAAGCAGATTCCAATTTTTACCAATAAAATAGCTCAGGTAAAGTATCAAGGCAGGACAGGATTTAAAAAAACTAAAAGGTACGAAATAGTGTACATGGATTCTCAGACAAATTTGTTATTTTTTAGCACCATCATAGGCTGTCCTAGTACTTACACCTAAGTCTGGTCAGTGTGTGCTTTACCCGGCCTGCCCTGAAATGCTTGTCAAAAAAGGTAATCATTTTGTTTCATCAACACATCCCAAGTTTCCTAAAGGGAAGACTCGGTTCAGATTTCTTCCCTCAGACTGCTAACCATTTCAGCATTCTTGGAAAAGGTCTGTACAATATTACCACCCTCCACAACAGTATGCTGAATGCTTACTAAGTCCCAGTAAGGGATGCCTGCTTCTATCTATCTATCTA
>NW_006342040.1:0-432 GCF_000327345.1 Myotis davidii
AAGACAGTGAGGGAGTGAGCACCAGGTAATAGGAGGTGGAGTCTTCCAGGAAGAGGAGAGGAGTGCATAGCTCTGCAGCAGAATTGTGTCTGAGAGTCTGCAAGCGGTCATTGTGTCTGGAGGAATGAATGGAGACAAGGGCAGAGTGGAAGGAAGAGGGGCAAGATACAGAAATGCAGCTGAGTCTAGTAAGGGCTTTGATGAGACTATAATGGGAGGAGAGCCACTGGAGAGCTTTGATCGAAAGAGCAGCATAAGCCAACTTGGGTTTTAAAGGGATTATTCTGGCTGATGCCATGGGGAGGATAGTTTATAAAGGAGCAAGAGCAGAAGCAGAGGAAAAATTAGAAGGCATATTGGTTTGGATGAAGTTCAGCAGTGACCGTATTAGCCAAGTAAGAGTGGATTTAAATAGAAGTTGGTTTCTCTCTC
>NW_006342041.1:0-432 GCF_000327345.1 Myotis davidii
ATTCTCCCCTCTGTCCCCTCTGCTACAAACCTGGGCCACTGGTGGCGAATGAACCCACAGCACGCTTCTAACACCACCCGGTCACCCAGGTCAAGGGCAGACCTGCAGGGAGCACAACTGGCCACCTCTGCTAGTAAACCCAGCAGCACAGGCTGGCGGGGTGCGGAGTGGGGAGGTCGCTGCGATGCCCTCACTGTGTAGGAAGCCGAGTTTCCCGGTCGGCCAGACACTAACTGCTAAACAGCCAGAGCGGGACCCTGGCTTCCTAGGCACTGAGCGCGGCGGATGGAGTAGGAGGCGGGAGAAGCGAAGGGATGGTGGTTACGGAAGAGGAGCAGGGAGCTTTGATTGACAAGGGTGCCTGACCGCCCAGCACTCCTTGAGGGAAATCAAGGTCAAGGTCACCTGTGGGATACCAGCTGGCCAAACGCC
>NW_006342042.1:0-432 GCF_000327345.1 Myotis davidii
ATAAAAATATATTTAAAAAAATAAAAATAAAGAAGAAGCAAATGAACAATCCTAAAAGTGAAAAAGCATTATTTAATTTTAGAGTATAGAAGTGACTAGTGGGTTATGTGCAAATTTCTTTGAAAAAAATTACATCAGCACGCTGCTTGAATTGGATTGTGTTTTAAAGACAGAATCAGGGATTGAAGCTCTGCAACTTGCTTCCCAACAGGGGAGCAGCTCAGCTCCTGAACGCCAAGAACCAGGACAGAAGCAGAACACTCCTTTCCTCCCTCCCTCTAAAATTCCAATAAAATATCCCCTGGAATAAGGAGAGAGGGTTTTCACTGAAACTGAACTCACCACCATCTTTCCTAGTGGTTCTGAACTCTTGAAACAGTTTGTTTTTATTGCTGTTGTTTTTGTTAATCTTCGCCTGAGAATATTTTTCCA
>NW_006342043.1:0-432 GCF_000327345.1 Myotis davidii
TATGTATTTTGTGTATTAAAAGAAAACCTACTTTACATTAGCTCATGATAGATCAAGTTAGTGACAGGCTTTAAATCTTTAGATAGAAAAGACCCCCCGATGATTAGGCATATTTAAAATGTCCTGCTGAGGGCAATAGAATCGCTGTGTGTAACTCAAAATAAAGGGAATGCTGTATTTATTTTCAGCAGCGTTTCAAAAATGAATCTTTGAAAAGGTACTTTTCAGACCACAATACTGTACCATGAAAGAAAAAGGGTTTCACTTACCTAAATTGGTCAGAAAAAGCGCAACTTTTTCATAGAGCTGTAAAATAAAATTCACACATTTAACAAATGAACTGTAGGTGTTCTAAAATCTGTAATTATCAAGGCGACACGTAATCAAGTCATGAGTGAAAATAATTTCATTATCCATCCATTGCTCAAACAA
>NW_006342044.1:0-432 GCF_000327345.1 Myotis davidii
AAAAATAATAAAATAATAATATTCTTATCACTGCCACAAGGAAGAACGTGGAAGTTATTTCATCTGCTTTTCTTCTTCTCATATACTTAGTGGTAAAAATAAAGAAGCACAGAACTAAAATAGTGGAGATCAACATTTATGATACATGAAAATAATGGTTCTTTCGTTATTGTATAGTTTAACAAATATTGCTCAATGAAATTATGGTTTGAGTTTCTTGTCACCAATTTTTTACCTTAACTTGGATTTAATCTTACATTCATTATTTATAGTATTTTAAGGGCATTAATGTATTATAAATTTAGTATCTAGTCTTTTATATTACAGATGTATAAAATCGAGAGTATTTGGGTACACAACTGCTCTGACCATTCCCTTCCAGAGAATAGGATAAGTGTAACCATAGCTACTGCTAGATGAAAAACAAAATAC
>NW_006342045.1:0-432 GCF_000327345.1 Myotis davidii
GCCATCAGAGGGGCAAAATTAGGGGAGGAAAGTGATAAAATAATAATATTTTTTTCTCTGCAAAAATTTTTACCACCCTTTGCCATATTTTTGTCAGATTCATTACCACTAATCATCAAAAGTACAGTTCTCCCTGCATTTTACCTTATTGAGAGAAAATGTTCTACTTCAATCATAGGATAGTTCTTCCTCAAGTCTTCCCACCTTGGGATTTTGCTTGAAATTCCTATAGCCTTACGCCAATAGATTATACCCCTAGATCTGGCAGTAGTTATTAGCATTGTACTTCATTTTGTACAGTTTCCTGTGGCTGTCCTAAATATTCCTAGGCTTTACTTCCTTGATCTGAGGCTGTATCTTACAAAGCATCTACCATGGGTCTTTTAGAATCAATATGATTATAAGTCAGTGGTTCTCAACCTTCCTAATGCC
>NW_006342046.1:0-432 GCF_000327345.1 Myotis davidii
CTTCTCAAAGAGATACAATGGCAGTAATAGTAGTGAGATTTTCAACAGAATTTAGTGGCAAAAAAAAGTACCCTTCCTCCAAAATTACTGCATTGTAGATGGCAATGATGATAAAATGTAAATGCGTGCTTTTAAATATGCTTCTCTTATCAGGGGAAAACGGTACTACATATCCAATGGGAAAATATGTGAGCTGAATAAAGATTTTTTAAAAAACACACACAAACAGCTGGATGTGAGGTCAGGGAAAGAAGTTCTGATGCTGCTGCAGAGACAGCAAAAAAACTCACATGCACCTTGACCTTCTCCCTCCCATGCCCCTGCAGACACGGCTAACCACGTCGAGGCTAGTCTTTCCCACCAAACTGAGGCTTAACTGTAGAAGCCTTGTCAACACTTTATTTCATGCAATCATGACTGCACGGTTGGTGT
>NW_006342047.1:0-432 GCF_000327345.1 Myotis davidii
TTCTATCATTCCCTTTTGGACTTGCTAGCTTCTCATTCAAATGTCCCTCTCTCCACTCCCTACCTTGTATCTGATATCATTTCACATGGGGGGCTAGAAAGGTGACTTGGGGGGCTCTGACAGTAGTGGGCAGAGAGGAGAGACAGTGAAAACAGAAGCATCCAGAAAGGGAGGAGTGTCAGGAATATGTGGTCCTGGAAGAAAAAGGAGAAGAGCTTTAAGGGTTAAGGAACTATGGACTCCAAAGAACTGAGCCTCTGGTGCTAGGGATGTGGATGGGGCACCTGTGCACTGGACTAGAGCTGGTATCATAAGGATGGCCAGACAAGTTCTGTGCATACAGACTCTGTGGTCCTATTGGGATTCCTGCCTCATTCGGGGAGTTGTATTATCCTTTCTTTGGAAAGTGAGGTTTATTTATTTATTTTTTTT
>NW_006342048.1:0-432 GCF_000327345.1 Myotis davidii
CATAATTGTCCAGAGGGAGAAAGTAATAAGTTGGAGACCAAAGATACAAAAAAATCTGCAATTCTGAGTCAATATTGCAGGAGGGATACTAACCAGAAATACCTGTTTTTTACTATGATGAGAGTGAGAAATAAATTATATTGAATTAAGTCATTAAGTTTGTTTTATCAATTATGTAATCTAATTTATACAGTGACATCCTTACTAAGATAAATGGTTTCTAGTAGTTTAGCTTTGTGACCAGGGATTATGGTTGGGATACCAATCAAAATGGGAAATACTGAAAGAAATAGAATTTTGATACATTTGAGGGAAAGCAATGGCTTTAGTTTTAGACATGTGGAAGACAAACCAGTTTAATGTATATAAGTAGAGGTGTTATAAGGCAATTGAATGTTATGCTGTGCCGGGAGCCAGTCCATCCTTGCTGTT
>NW_006342049.1:0-432 GCF_000327345.1 Myotis davidii
GTTGTAAGTGACCTCTGCCCTCCACAGAGGCTGTAACATGCTGCGGAGAGCAGAAACGGGCGTGACCACCATAACCCACACCACAAATGCTCTTTTTCAGTTTTATGATGTTTTTGTGCCCATCATTAACTTGTGCATTATCTTTCATGTCTGACAAAATTTAGCTAAGATACTATGTTTTTTTTCTATAGATGCTGGAATTCTATGGGGATCAAGATGGGGCCCGAGAGGTCCTCACTAATTATGCCTACGACGAAAAGTTCCCATCCAATCCGAACGCGCACATCTACTTATACAACTTCCTGAAGAGGGAGAAGGCACCAAGAGAGAAACTGATAAGTGTGCTTAAGGTATAGATTTTTTAAAAAAAGATTTTTAACTGGTTTTTAGAGAGAGAGGGAGGGAGGGAGAGGGATAGAAAGATAGAAACAT
>NW_006342050.1:0-432 GCF_000327345.1 Myotis davidii
CAGAAAGAAAGAAGCCAAAGAGAGTTTATTCCCACGAAGACCTGCTGTTATGCCACCTATCAAATGCTCCACTTTCTATTTTATTTCCTCATATTTTTATTTAACAAATACTTCCACTGTACTTATTATGTGCCAGGCACTGTTCTAAGGAATCTGTAAACATCAGCTCACTTAATCCTCATAACAGCCCTATGAGGTAGGTTCTATTACTCTCTCTATTTTATGGATGAGGAAACTGAAGCACAGAGCATTTGAGGATCATCCCAAGGTCACACAGCTAGGTTTTCACGTGGGTCAACATATCTCCTCCTCATCCAGGGTGATAAGTGGAAGGAAAGGCTTAGAATGAGTGGGAGTAATAGCAGTGTGAGGAAAATTGAGTCTTAGTTCAGGAGAGTCAAGACTTTTAGATAAAAAAGCAGCCAAATCTCT
>NW_006342051.1:0-432 GCF_000327345.1 Myotis davidii
TCTGTCTGTAAATGGCCAGATAGTATAATTTTTAATTAAGACTTTGCAGACTATTCTGTCGGTTCCAACTCAGTTCTGCTATTGGAGCATGGAAACATCTATAAATAACGTGTAAACAAATGGAATTGATTGTGTTCCAATAAAACTTTATTTATGGACATTGAAATTTAATTTCAGATAATGTTCATGTGTCATAAAACATTATTCTTCATTTACTTTCAACCACTTAAAAATGTATAAAAAATTTTTAGCTCACAGGCCTTACAAAAACAAGTGGCAGTTTGGACTTGAGTTATGGGCTATAGTTTGCCAATCTCTGTGATCTATAGAACATGCAATACAAGATTATTATGATCAATGTTTACCTCCTTCTAATTGCAACTGTACAAGCTGTTCTTTTGTATTCTTCTAACCATTTTGAAATAACTTTAA
>NW_006342052.1:0-432 GCF_000327345.1 Myotis davidii
GTGATGCTGGTAAGTCCATCCCTCTCTCACCTGCTCACACCCACTTGCAGCACAGCTCATATAGTCCACTAGGATACGAGTGTCCTTTAGACATCCATCATAACATTCTCATATCCCATAAGGTGACAGAGCTTCCCAAAGTGGATGGGACAGGAGGTACCTGGGCACCAGTTTGGATCCACACTACTTTGGTCATTGCCAAGAGAAAGCAGAACCATGGTAGAAACAAGGTCTGCTCACCTCTCACCTCCATGTCTTCAGCACAGTGGACTAAAGCAATAGTCATTCCCCTGCATAACAAGACAAATGGCCACTCTCAGGCCTGGGCAGTGGCAGCTTCAGTGACAGGTGGACATCCCAGGATGTCCTTCAGGAGGGTTATAGCCTGGGTGCCAGGGCTTCAGCATGAAATTGAGCAACTCCATGGAAGGA
>NW_006342053.1:0-432 GCF_000327345.1 Myotis davidii
TGGCTCCAATCACATCATCAGGATTTAGTGACTAACCTCTCTTCCTGCAAAGGGACGTCTGGTGACCAAAGGATGGATGACAGAATGGATGGTCTGCCTGCTGTGTCCCCCCCCTCCCCCAAGGGTCCCTTCCTGTAAAACAGTGAAGTAAGGGCCTACTTGTCATGGGAGGGGCTGGAGGAGCAGACTCTAGGCTGTGATTCCCTGAACAGCACTGCTGATGTGACTCGGGGGTCACTTTACAGCCCTAGTAGCCTTTGGTGTCTCAAAGCTTTTGCTTGGACTTGCGGTTGCTGATGGGGAGTCACCTGGTGACTCCATTGGTGTGCTGCCCAGAGCTTCAAATTCATCCCAGCTGCAAGGTCATCTGGGAAAGGCAGGCTGAAGCTCTGCAGTCTCTGCAGACAGGGAGCTCCTGAGTGGGAGGGATGG
>NW_006342054.1:0-432 GCF_000327345.1 Myotis davidii
TTTTTTTTCTGGACGATTTTCTGGAAATTTTCAAAAAGAAAAATGATTTTGGTTTAAAGTAATTTGCCTTTCGGGCTCATATCCATTTCCATTTGCAATGACCATAGCGTCTGCTGAATAGGTCAGCACTCACATGACAGGAAGGGCAGATTTTGTGAGGCTCAAGTGAGATAGTGTAAGTGCCCCAAATGAAGCCTGTCCATGGCCTTTTTTGGCAAAGACATCAGAGATCAGAGCTCTTCCCTCTTACTCACTTTGAAACTTCCCTGAATACAGTGATGCTATACTCGCATGATGTCATGATGTGATCTGTGGGGCCCAAATCCCCAAAGGCCTTCTATGAATTGTCAAGTGTATGATACACCTTTTTCAGCTATCTCAGCTACCCTGGATATTCTGTTCTGCTTCTTTTGTTTGTTTGTTTTGTTTTAG
>NW_006342055.1:0-432 GCF_000327345.1 Myotis davidii
GTAGGTCAGTATCTTTTGCACAATCCAGAACATATTCACATGTGACTCCAGCTGGACACTGACTGCTCTCTCTAATCAATTCCTGTGTACAGCACATGCCCTCCACCTGCTCTGTCAGTGTGGGAGAGATCACTGAGGGAGGAGGCCAAAATTAGAGAAAGAAAAGACCAGCTACACAATTAAGGTTTGTGTACTTTTCTGTGTGCCAACTTCCATGAAATCATGTAATTTAAAAGATGCAAGAACATGAACACACTCATGTGTAGACATATGTGGAAATGTATAAATTCAGGTGCTGTCTAACAGATAAAAATACAATTTAATTTTCTCCTTTTATCTTATGTGTATTTTTCAAATTTTCTCCAAGAAGACCATGTTGTTTTTGTAACAAAAATCTTGTAAACTATAATTTGCATATTTCTATGTTTTGCT
>NW_006342056.1:0-432 GCF_000327345.1 Myotis davidii
GCCTCCTGCCCCTCACTCTCTTGTACCCCCACACCTGTCTTCCTGGAGGTGAATCCTGGGTGGACCTGAGCAGGGTCAGCTGCAGAACAGGTCTGACTACAAGAATCCAAAGGCACTGAAGAGCCACGCCTGGCCGGGCTCGGCTGCGTCTGAGCCCCGTGGGTCACCCTTGTATAAACAGGAGCCACCCATAAAATCTAATGCCCGGAAGGCAAGCAGATTTGATCTTGCAAACATCTTGGATCAATTGGCAGTGATTGCCTGAAGTCCCCATCGTGAGATTATTCAGCAGAAAGTGTAGCAATTGATTGGTAATGTCTGCCATGGGCAAGGCAGTAGAAAGAAGTGACTGTAAAATTACCAAGTAGTTATTGACCCATGACCAAGACCATCTGCTGTTCCCTGTTATTTGCTTATTGTTAATATAGAGTA
>NW_006342057.1:0-432 GCF_000327345.1 Myotis davidii
AAATATGGTCAATAAATTTAGAACCAAATGTTGACAGAAGGACAAAGGTAAATTCATCTATTGTTTCCAAGTTTTGAAACAGGAGCCCTGGGAACCCCAGGGGGTCAACTAATGGGGTGCTGAGTTTTATGCACTTGTCTGTGGGTCTTTTCCTGCGTGTGTGTGATTTACTTGACAAGAGGCCTTCTTACTTTTCAAAGATATTCATGACCCCAACACCAATAGGAACCACAGATGCACAGTTCTATGCTTTACAATTTTCTTTTATTAATGCCAGATTCATGGGGAGTAATATCACTGGTGACAGAACTAATCTGCAAAACACTGTCCTACTAATGTTAGCTGTCCATTGTTGGAATGTTCCTGTAGTAAGCATGCGGCGAAACCTGGAATATGAACTAGTCAAGTGGTCAGCAAACTCATTAGTCAACA
>NW_006342058.1:0-432 GCF_000327345.1 Myotis davidii
TGGAGGTTGTGTCCCTGTACAAAGGCCACCTTCAGTGTTGGGGTGAGGTGCCAATTGTGCTGGGTCAGAGGAGCTCTGGACAGAGAGAGATGGATAAACATGGTGTCTATTATGAAACCCCCACCACACACTTCTAAATCCTGGCCTGTCCGGGCAGCAGTCCTGGGAAAGCGTTTCTCAGAGAAGGAAAGCTGTGTGGGTGGTAGATTTCTACTACTTCCTCTGCAGGTTGTGGTCATCTCCGTGTGAAAGCAATCGCTGCAGACATTTCTTCTAATGGCATTTTAAGCTCTGGAATGAGTTGGGATTAATTTATCATCACCCAGGGAAAGCCCGGAAGCATCTATCCTTCTGTCTTCCCTCTCACATTTCCCCCAGGTAGTGGCTGTGTGTTTTAGCAAAAACCCTAACCATGCAGTGGGGTGGGCCTAG
>NW_006342059.1:0-432 GCF_000327345.1 Myotis davidii
CTCAAAAGGTTCGCCATCACTGGCTTAGAACATTCTTCCACCTGTGTTCTCCATGACTAGCTGTCTAGTCTGTATTAGTTTCCTCTTGCTGCTGTAACAAAGTATCATCATTTTAATGGCTTAAGAACTGCACAAATGCATTATGTTACAATTCTGGAGGTCAGAAGAACTAAAACCAAGGTGTTGGCAGGGCTGCATTCTTTGTGGAGGTTCTGAGGAAGAATCCATTTCCTTGCCTTTCCTAGAGAGGCTGCCTGCATCTCATGGCTCATGGCCTTTTCCTTCAAAGCCAACAGCATAGCATTGTCAGCTCTCTTTGTCTGATCTCTGCTTCTATCATATCTTTTCTGAATCTGACACTCCTGCTTCCCTTTTAGAAGGACCCTTGTAGCTGTGTAACAAGCATGTCAAACTCAGAGGCTAACACAGGCC
>NW_006342060.1:0-432 GCF_000327345.1 Myotis davidii
GTGTCCGGGCCTCCGATACCTTGAGTTTTCATATTTGTCCTCGGGAGAGTGATGTAAGGTTAGAATGGGGAAAGTTACGCAATCTTCAATACTAGGTTTTAAAAAGAAATCTGCTGTGTTGATATGTACCTAGAGGCAAAGATTATGGTGAAATTGAAAGGAAGTACAGAGACAATTAGCATTCAGAGAAGAAAAAGAACAATGCCTGTGGCTTGTCAGAGACGATGCAAGCCTCAGAGTCCGGCCTAGTGTCAGCACCTCGGAGCCAAAGCTCCCGCACAGAGAGCCCGCCTGGCCCCACATAGTGGGCCGATCACCAAAGGGCTGCGCCTCGCTCAGGGAGAGCCAGCCCTGGGCCCTGGCCTCTCTCTCAGTGAGGCTCTGCCCTGACATCACTCCCTGGCCTTTCTCTCCGAAAGTCCTAGCCAGGCA
>NW_006342061.1:0-431 GCF_000327345.1 Myotis davidii
GATGCCAATAATTATACAGGAAATATTAGCAAGCACAAACATGACATGGATGCTCATAAACACAGATATGCAGGTGTGTAACATATGTGTGTATCTTGATTGTGATCTTAAATTGTTGGAATTTAGACATGATCCTCTCTGGGACTCAATTATGTAGAACTGACAGAAGAGAAAAATATTCTTTAAGAACTTTAAAACTCTGACCTTCTGCATTCCTAGGAGTATATGGGTACTAAAAAGACCTGAGCATGCAGCAGATAGTGGAAGGAGAAGTTACTTTTGCTCCCAAAGAACTTTAGAAGGACACACCCTGATAAACAGAATAATGGTCTGTAAGGATGCTTACATTCTAATCATTGAAGCATGAATATGTTAGCATGCACTGGCAAAAGGGATTTTGCAGATGTGATTAAAGTTCAAGATCTTGAGAT
>NW_006342062.1:0-432 GCF_000327345.1 Myotis davidii
CTGTATTAAAGGGTTGCGGCATCAGGAAGGTTGGGAACCACTGACTTAGAGTGAAGTTCTGGTGAGGGTTATTTAAATAGCATTGTCATTTCCCTCTCTCAGTTATGCATAATAATAACCCTTTGAAATTCAAATCTTTGAAAAAAATGCCAAAATGCATTTCCTCTCCAATTTATTAATTTGAGTAGGTTTGTTGGAGAATGGTGGCATTTCTGGTTCTTTTAAAATGGAAAAGAGGCTTATTGTTCCTACTTTCTATAATGTCTGAATCATGAAATATATAAACTCAGCAAAGACTGCCCTTCCCTTTTCAAATGTAAGGCAGAGCTGCACTCTGGAGCCTTATCCAGCGGGCTTTCTCTGAGCTCTGAAGTAAAGGTAGGCAACCTACAATACCACTGAGAGGGTCAGTTTAAAATATATTCCTTTAGT
>NW_006342063.1:0-432 GCF_000327345.1 Myotis davidii
TTAGGCAGTGGAAGAGAAGCCCCATCACTGTGGAGCCCAGAAAAGGTTAGATAAGATATTAACATTAATGAGATAGAGCAAAGTCCAGGAGAATAAAGGAGGCTTGACTAAAAGGAGTAGAGCAAATCCTCACAGCCTGCTGACAATTTTCACAGGACAATTTTCAGAGAGACAGTAGGACATCTAGATTGCAATCCTAGGCCCCTGTTTATATTACAAAGCTGATTCTTTATTTGACAAATGCATTTTTTAGCTCCTACGACATGCCAGGCTCTGAGAATATAACTGTGTAAGGGCAGAAACAATACAATCTTGTAGAGAAGAGAGACAAAGCAATCAGAGTTGTGGGCTGGTGGCCTGCTGTGGGAGAGAGATGAGGGGGATTGCCTGACAGATGATCCCAGAAGCTCACAGTGTTCAGGAAAAGGCACT
>NW_006342064.1:0-432 GCF_000327345.1 Myotis davidii
TTACACAAAGTAACAGAATCAAGATCCCAGAAATAAACCCACTCACATATGGTCAAATAATATTTGATGAGAGAGTCAATAAGGTTACACAGAGAAAGGATAGTCTCTTTAATACATAGAAAACTGGACAACTATGAGCAGAAGAATGAAATTGACCTTTATCTTACACCACTCACAAAATTAACTCACAAGGTTTAAAAAGTTAAAGGTACTCCCAAACTGTAAAACTACCAGAAGATACATAGGGGGGAAGCTTCTTGACAATGGTTTTGGCTCTGATTGTTTAGATATGACAAGAAAAAGCTCAAGCAACAAGAGCAAAAATCAGCAAGTGGGACTATTTCAAACCAAAAAGCTTCAGTCAGCAAAGGAAGTAATCAAAAATTAAAAATGCAACCTGTAGAATGGGAGAAAACATTTGTAAACCATCTA
>NW_006342065.1:0-432 GCF_000327345.1 Myotis davidii
CTGCAGGCCAATGCTCTATCCACAGAGCCTAACAGGCTAGGGCTCTTCCTTTTCTTATAAGGCCATCAACCTTCATGGATTAGCGCCATATCCTTATGCCCTGATTTAATCTTAATGATTTCCTGATGGCCCTATCTCCAAATATAGTCACACTGGCAGTTAGGGTTCAACATATGAATTTTTTTTGGGGGGGAAGGACACAATTCATTCCAAAGCAGGACCCAGAGGCAGCTGTTCAGCAGAAACATAAAGTGTCCTGCACCCAGAGGGTTCCCCTTGAGACGCATGTCCCTCAAAAAGCAAGGCAGACTTTGGGGAAAATTGGGGCTCCTTCTTTAACCATTGCCAAGCCAAACCTATAGCAGAAAAGATGTTCGTGTATCATTCACATTCATTCTATTTCAACTCACATTTAAAAAAATCCTCACCCAA
>NW_006342066.1:0-432 GCF_000327345.1 Myotis davidii
CTCATAAATACCCATTGCCTTTGTCTCCTAATGTGAACACTATTTGGGTTTCTGCCTGAATCAGTGTGTCCTAAATAGTTAGCTATTGGTACATTAGCTCTATTTTTAGTGATTTCAAATAAATGCTTGTTGCCTCTCTAACTTTGAGAGGCCTTTTTACTTTTAGGCTAACTCATGCTACCCCTCTATTGCCATAGTTACTCTTTCAAAATTATTTCTTCAAAAGAGAAATCACATGTTAAAACTCCTCCATGACTACCCCTGACCTACCAGAACCTTCACTGTGACTCTTAAAACCTTTGCTGACTTCTTATAAGCATAGAACATCTTGAGAAGAGTTCCAATAAGGACATTTTCTTCAATTTCAGTCATGTTTATCTGTATTAGAATAATACCCAGACACTGGCCCAACTATGTTGCCACTGATCCCCC
>NW_006342067.1:0-432 GCF_000327345.1 Myotis davidii
GGCAACAGATGGCTGAACCCCGAATAGATATGGAAAAGGAAGCATGGAGAACTCAAGTGACTTGTCCGACGTCAGAGAGTTATTGGCAAAGCTGGGACTTGAACTCAGATGGCCTGACCACCACTGAGTTCTTTCCACCACATGTGCTACATGATAAACTCTATGGCCCAACCCTGCTGCAGCTGGACCCAAGGCGAGGCAATGCTTGTCTGAGCATTGATCTGAAATAGGAGAGAACCAGGCACTGGGTTCTCTGAAGCGTGGCAGGGTGCTCTCTGCCAGCCTGGCCACATGCTCTTGCTCAGGGAGGGAGAAAGCCCAGGCTGAGTGTGTGATGTGGGGAACAGGTAGGTGTAGGCCCCTTGGCCTGGGCAGTGTTGGCATGAAGAGAGAATTCAGGATGGCCCAGCTGGTGTGGCTCAGTGGTTGAGC
>NW_006342068.1:0-432 GCF_000327345.1 Myotis davidii
CCTAGCCCCTTGCATGAATTTTGTGCATTGAGTCTCTAGTTTCTAAATAAATTTGCATTGTCTCCTGCTAAAATGCAGTGTGATGAAACCCAGGAACTTTGTACTCTGTACTAGGTTCTGTTTTAGTCTTTCCTATATGCACCACTGACATAATATTTTAAATGAAAATATTTAGGTTGAACATACAATATTTCATTATAACAAATAACTATTCTTCTTTGGTTTCCATGAGCATGGATCATCCATTATATGGGGCACTGAGTTAGATGCTCAAATACTGTCTCTTTATCAAATGCTAACTTCAGTCTTATGATGTCGTTCACCAATGTGAAAACTTAGTTTCAGAAATGGTAAGAAGCTTGACAATGGTGTTTGAACTCAGGATTTATGACTATCTACTACCACATCCTATATAATAAAGAGGTAATATGC
>NW_006342069.1:0-432 GCF_000327345.1 Myotis davidii
CTCATGTTCTTACTGAATCACTGATTAATATGTTTGGCTCTTAATATACCTCAGGACTTCTATTTTTTTCCTAATCTGTGTAGGACCAAGTAAGGTTTTCCTTTTATCTAGGGTTGTTTTGTTTTTAAAATGGAAGCTAATCTACAGAGACAGAAAGCTTAAATTAGGGAATGTAGATGTCTTTTCCTCTATCTGAGCTTAGTGGCAGGAAACTGTTATAATCAAGACTCCAGAAATTGTGGCTGTAAAGTAATTTGTTCCCTGTTGCAAGAACTCAAGAGTCATTCTTCCAAGAGATATTGAAGAGTGGGGCTGAGGCTCTGCAGGAGCCCTGAGACTATCAGACCGCCATCAGTGGGCACTCTTGATAAGCTTGGTATTGGTTTGAGCACTAGATATTCATGGATTGACATAAAGGACAGAAAAAAAAAA
>NW_006342070.1:0-432 GCF_000327345.1 Myotis davidii
GAGCTCAAAAGGTTCACCATCACTGCCTTATATCAATAATTTTTTAAAGATATCTCATTATACCTTCTGCGTAGGGTTATTATGAGGACTGAATGATCTAATGAATGTAAAGTACCTGAAGCATACAAGATTATCATTCAATGAAGGACGATTTTTACTCTTGTTGTGAGCTGAGCTTGTCCTTATTTAACATTTTGATATTATGTTCACCACAGATTTTCTAAGGGTAATTTTGACTCTTTGAAAAATTGCATTAAAGTATTACTTATCGTGGCCACTAAGTATTTTGGCTTTCCCTAAATGCTGTGCCTTACACAAGTGCCTCACTTGCCTCATCTTAATCCTAGTCCTGGTGGGTGGCTCTGTGATCCAGGGGTGATTAAGTCAGGTGTCACAATGCATGCGTACCATGTCTGAATCCCTTATAAAACA
>NW_006342071.1:0-432 GCF_000327345.1 Myotis davidii
GATGCTGGAACAAGAACCCCAGCAGCATCCTCCCATTTAGCTACGATAATGTAACCCTTTAATGAGTTTTCTTGTACATATATACATCTAAGTGTAGTTTCTATTATTTGCCAATGAAATACAAGTAGACTTATTGGATAGTATATCATGTTAAAAATATTTCCATTAAAAAGACAAAAACCAAGGAGTATCTACAAAAACTGACAAAATCTGAAAAAATTTGTGCCTGAGTTAAAAATATTGTACCAGGATCAGTTTCCTAATTTTGACAGTGTACTGTGGTTTTGTTAATACTAGCATCAGGGGAAGCTGGTACATAGGAATTCTCTATTCTATTTTTGCAACCTCTTATAAGTCTTAAACTATTTCCGAATAAAATGTTATTTAAAAAATATATTGCTACCCTGGCTGGTGTGGCTCAGTTGGTTGAGC
>NW_006342072.1:0-432 GCF_000327345.1 Myotis davidii
TGGATATCACCCTTCTATGGGGCTTGAATATGTTTGTGTTTGGTGCCTCTTTGAGGACTCTGTTTCTTAAAACCAGGGATCATATCTTAAAAATATTTTATTTCCTCAGTCTCTGTTAATACCACGTAACAAATCATGTATGCTCAATACTTATTCATTGAGTAGAATTGTATTTAGTCTTAAGAAGTTTGATATTCCTATTTTAGCTCTTGCTGTAATATTTGATATGGGGATGTATAGAAACTCATTCATCTCAGATTTTAATATGCTGTTAGTTTTAATAAAATTACTAGTGTAGCAAAGAACAAAAGAAATAGAAAAATCACTACTTAAGCTTTCAATTAAAGAGCATTAAATGTGGAATAATTAACATGTGTTATTCATGAAAAACCTCTTTTTGGGAGATGAAAATACATCTCAAAATCAACTTAT
>NW_006342073.1:0-432 GCF_000327345.1 Myotis davidii
CAAGCAATTTTATTTCCAACAGCTAGGGAATGTCAGAGACCAAAAAGTAAACATATTTTGTCCCTTTAATTCCTTGCATTCAAGTCCCAGTATGCTAAGGAAACAGCTTTAATTTTAGGTTTCTATTGGCCTTAAGAGAGGCATTAACTTTGCAGCTAATTACATGTAGTTTTAAATAACTCATGTAAGCTATTCAAATTATAGTTAGCATATGGACTATCACATCGTAGAAGTTAGCACTTTCTTTGTTGTTTTTTAGCTTGAGATTGGCTGCAGCAATTTTCAAAGTCTCTGCTCATCCCTGAAGGGTATTGTTATATACATCTATGTCTGATTTCTCACCATTCAGCTAATCTTCATTCTCAGATTGGTTTGTGTACTTTTGGGATGTGTCCTGTGGCTGAGGATTTAGGAAGAGAGCTCTCACTGAGC
>NW_006342074.1:0-432 GCF_000327345.1 Myotis davidii
GGATTTTGAGTGTTTATTTGACAGTTTCATTGAGGTAGAATTGGCATACAATAAATTGAACATACTTGAATTGTATGATTTGATAAATTTCACCATACCTATACACCTGTGAAACTGTCACCACCATCAAGATACTGAGCATATCATTTCCAACACTCCCCAAGATGTCCCCACACCCCTTCATAATCGATCTCTTCCACCGCTTCTTACCCTCTCCCTCAGACAACTACTGACCTGCTTCTTATAATTATACATGAGTTTTCTATAAATGGAATCACTTAGTGTATACTCTTCTTTTGTCTGGCTTCAGCATAATTATTCTGAGATTCATTCATGTTGATTCATGTCTATTCCTTTTTCCCTCTGAGTATTGTATATTTATCACTTTTGTTTATAATTTGCTTTTTTGTAAGTTCATGTTACTTAATTTTT
>NW_006342075.1:0-432 GCF_000327345.1 Myotis davidii
TCCCTCTCTCTCTCTCCGACTCTCCCTAAAAATCCATTGAAAAATATCCTGGAGAGACGATTAACAACAACAACAAAAATTTAACTTTCCCATGGTGGAAGGTGATTCTGAGGGATTCCAACATACGGTAGCTTTGGCCACTGGAGTGGGGACAGCTCACGGTAACTGGAAACTGTGCTTTATGTAGAGAATGTGTAAAATCACGGCCGGAAACAGGAAGTATGAGTAAATCAACTTGCAGTCTTTCCTGAAGCAGAGAATCCCCTGGAGAGCACGTGGAGGCTGATGTCGGGTTTCTAAAGATGATTTCTTGAGACAGCTGAGTTGTACATGTCTAAGGCTCCCCATCCTCTCAAATATTATCTCATCTATTACATATCCTGTTCTCTTATTGTGACCTTCGGCCAGAATCTTTTGCAATTCTGTGGAAGC
>NW_006342076.1:0-432 GCF_000327345.1 Myotis davidii
TTTACTCATGGTGACTGGTGAATGCACGCATTTTAGACCTATTCAGTGTAAATTTAAAATTACGGTAATACATTGAGCAAACGTTTCTGTGAAATTAAGTTTTTCATACATATTTAATTTTTTAATTACACAAATGTGTCTACATAAGTCAGAACAGATAAACTAATTAATTTGTCATTTATTTTATATACTCATTTGGAAAACATATTTTATTATATAATGGACTTTTGGCTTTTACAGACATCCCCTCACCTGAATTAACCCATTATATTGCAGTTTCACTGTAATGTGTTTTTC
Organism: Myotis davidii; assembly: GCF_000327345.1. Lineage (NCBI taxonomy): Eukaryota > Metazoa > Chordata > Mammalia > Chiroptera > Vespertilionidae > Myotis > Myotis davidii. The sequence continues at coordinate 298 of NW_006342076.1, forward strand.
ATTTCAGTGAGTGTAGCCTTCATTTATGGCTGGCTCTTCTTTATGGTTTCTATGTCCTTTTTGAAGGTCTCACTAAGTTCCTTGAATATCTTTATAACTATAGTTTTGAACTCTGTATCTGGTAGTTTGTTTGCC
>NW_006342077.1:0-432 GCF_000327345.1 Myotis davidii
GACCTCCTGGGTCATAGGTCAACGCTCAACCACGGAGCCAAGGCGGCCGAGCACGTGGGGTTTTGGGGTTTTTCACCAGCACATGGCCCTAGACCTACACCTGCACATCTGCTCACCCACAGGTGCCCGCCCACAGTGTCCACCCACAGGTGCCCGCTGGGAAGAGAGAAGGCGCCCTCCCTCCGGACCCCTCCCCTCTGACTGTGGGAAAAGTGCAGTCCTGCCACCGGAGAAGGCGCCTCCTTTCAGGTCGGTGTGACGTGCCCGCCGCCTAGTGGAAGGTCATGCAAACGACTGGCCCCATCCAGTCCGCCCAGTGGGGCCCCAGCCCAACCTGCACAGACTCTGCTTAAGGCCGGCTCAGGGGTTGCCTGGCGACCTGTGAACCAGGCGATCAGTGTTCGATTCCGGTCAGGGCACAGGCCCGGGTTG
>NW_006342078.1:0-432 GCF_000327345.1 Myotis davidii
TTTTGTTTATTTGCTTTTTACCACAATTCTGTTGCATTTTGTCTGGGTTTCTTTCAAGGGGCTGTCTTCCTCGGCCAGTGGTATGAATGGTTGGTTCCTTAGCATCCTCACCTTACCCTTCTCCCCATCTCAGCCCCTATATTCTCTTTATCAAAATCCACCATCAGGAAGCAGTCCCTCCAACTGCTGCCCCAGAAACCCATCCCTCGCTTTCCCGGAGCTGATGATGCTACCAGAACTGGTAACTCCAAAATTGCTCCTTTTCTAAAGCATCTGCACCTGTGTATGTCCTCACAGAGCTAGTGCCTGGACATGAGGCATTTATTGAGAGTCTACAGATGATCCCAAACCTCTGTTTTTATGATGCTAGCAGATACTGTGGAATAAGCAGTAAGTGAGTCCACCTCACTTCTGTCTTCAAATTCTTTCAAA
>NW_006342079.1:0-432 GCF_000327345.1 Myotis davidii
AAAACAGTTTACTTACTAGACTACTGGTTTATTACAAAGAATATACTGTATAAAGGATAAAAATGAACAGCCACATGAAGGATACGTAGGGCTGGGCCTGTATCTGGAAGGGTCCCAAGCACAGGAACTTTTATCCCTATGAAGTTTTAGAGTGTGCCGCCCTTCCGGCAAGTGATGTGTTCTGACTCACCTACCTAGATGCTCTCTGAACTCTGTACTTTGGGGATTCTTATGGCGTTTTCGTTATGTAGGCATGATTGATTAAATTGTGACCATTGGTAATTAATTCAACCTCTAGTTACCCCTCTTGGGGGTGAGAGGGGCTGAAAGTTGTAATCACCTGATAATGTTTCCCCAACAACCATCCAACCATCCACTGGTTATCTAGGGACTTTCCAAAACTCAGGTGTGGTTGAAAGGGGCTTGTTATGA
>NW_006342080.1:0-432 GCF_000327345.1 Myotis davidii
ATAAATTTTAAAAAATGAAAAACAATTGCTTAAAAGTCTCATCTTTAAAGAATAAATTTGTCAGGAAACCAGAAATGATTTCTGAAAGCTGGCTGTACTGCACAGACTTAGAACACTGGCTTAGCCAAGGGAACGTGTTCTTCAGAATTGGTTTTTCCTACATGGACCTCGGGAGTGCAGTATTGGTGAATCATCGGCCTGTTTCATGTCCTCCTCTTATTTGTAATTTACCCATAACTCACTTTTATTATTTATTAAAAATTTATTTTAATAATACGCTGAACTCCTATAAACTCACCGCCCAATCTGAGAACTAGAACACTAATAATGCCCTGCTTCTACCAATGAACTTTCCTCAGTCCCGTTGCCCCACCTCCTCGTCAACATCTTGAATTTTTTCATTATTGATTCATTCCCTGGTTAAAAATACAC
>NW_006342081.1:0-432 GCF_000327345.1 Myotis davidii
GACCGGTCCCTGGGGGGTCACCCTGTTCTGGGGAGTTGAGAATCGTTGCGTGGATGGGTGTTTCCAACTGAAAAGCATTTGCTCCAGGACAAGCAGGATTTCTTCTCGTGACCTTCGATTTGGCTCTTAGATGTGAAACATTCCTCGTATTCTCCGTGTTGTCTTCATACGTGTTTCCCTGACAAACAAAGGAATCTCTTGCCATGTTACGTGTCTGCTGCTTTGGTGTAAAACTACTTATCTCTGAGGAGTGCTCTCTAGAATCTCCCAGAATGATTTTTTTTTTGCCAAAGCCTAATTATTCAGGTAGATTACTCCTGAAATAGCCTCCAAATTTGGTGAAAATCTTATCTAACTCTTTGGAGTGATGCTATAATGAACAGATTTTATAAATAGAATTAAGTTTCTATAGAAATAGGAAAGCTCAAAAGA
>NW_006342082.1:0-432 GCF_000327345.1 Myotis davidii
GAAAGAAGAAAGTGCCAAAGCAGGACTGCATCTGAACATCAAAAAGACAACAATCATGACCACAGAAGAAACACACAACTTTAGCACAGGCCATGAAGACGCTGAAATGGGTAAAGATTTTGTTCCTTTTGGTTTTAGTCATCAATTCAAATGGAAACTAAAGCCAAGAATTCAAGGGAAGACAGAGACTCAGAGGGGCAGCAATGATAGCGTCAGAAAAGACCGCTAAGAGCAAAGATGTATCATTAGAGACCCAGGCAGAGCTCATCCACACCCTCATCTTTTCAGTTACTACGTGTGGATGTGGAAGTTGGACAGTGAAGAAGGCTCATAGGAAGAATAAGTGGATTCACTGGAAACATGGTGTTGGAGGAAAGCTCTATAGATACTGAACTTCCCGAAAGACAAACAAGTGAGTCCTAGAGCAAATTA
>NW_006342083.1:0-432 GCF_000327345.1 Myotis davidii
AATAATGTTGTAATAACTATGTATGGTGCCAGTACCACCCTGTCTTTATAGTTAATAAAGCTTTACAGTTAAGCTTTACAGTAAGTTTTTAAGCCAGAAAGTGCAAATTCTCCAACTTTATTTCTCTTTTTCAAGATTATTTTGGCTATTTTTGGCCCCTTGAGTTTCCACATAAATTTTAGGATCAGTTTTTCAATTTTTGTAAAAAAGTGAGCTGAGATTTTGGTAGGAATTGCATTAAATCTGTAGATCAATTTGGAGGGTATTGTCATCATTAAAAAAATTAATTCCTCCAATCCATGAGTATGGGATGCTTTTCCATTTATTTAGACCTTCTTTAATTTTTTGAATGGTTCACAATTTAGTGTATGAGTCTTGAACTTCTTTTGTTAAATTTATTCCTAAGTAACAAATTTTTATGCTATTGTAAAT
>NW_006342084.1:0-432 GCF_000327345.1 Myotis davidii
ATTTAAATTCTACTTCATTTTTAATTTGTTCATCCTTTCTTATTACACCAGTTGCCCTGATTACATCTCTAGTTGTTCTCTCCTTCCAGTTTTCTGCTTTTGTTTCATAGATACCATGTCTTCTAGCCTTTTATTGAGGCAGCTAAACAGTTATTAAATTTTCCCCTGTGGCCCCTACAGTAAATAGTTTTAATAAGCCTGCTCTTCCTCTGAATTTTCAGAATGATGTATCTTCTCACTTATTTTACAGAAAGTTCTGTCTCATAGGAAACATATTCTTGTTGCTTATTTTATTTTTATTAAAACTCAAATGAGTAGCCATCTATCCAAGCCTGCATTTGCCAAGAGACAAAGAGCTTGGAATGTCCTTGATCCAATTCTCTGTTCCATTTGGTCCCTATTTAAAACCCCTTGTCAAATTGACAAACTGCT
>NW_006342085.1:0-432 GCF_000327345.1 Myotis davidii
AAAGGGAATATAACTCTTTACATATTTATAACTAATTTCCTAGGAATTTGTGATTCTTTAGGTCTTTATATAAATGGTTCGATTAAGGAGTGTAACCAAAAGATACACAAATCATTATGGGTAGAGCTCTAGGAATTTTCACAAAGTGAACCTCTCCATCCAATTACCACCCACGTCAAGAAATAACAGTCATTCCTTGGTATCCACGGGGATTTGTTCTAAGACCTTCCTGGGGATACCAAAATTCATGGATGCTCAAATCCCTTACATAAAATTGTGTAGTATTTGCATATAACCTGTGGGCATCCTTCCATATACTTTAAAACATCTCTAGATTACTTATAATACCCAGTACAATGCAAATGCTATGCAAATAGGTATTATACTGAATTTATTAGAGAATAATGACAAGAAAAATGTCTGTACATGTTC
>NW_006342086.1:0-432 GCF_000327345.1 Myotis davidii
TTTTTTTTTTAAGTTCTAGATTAATTGTCAGGTATCTCCTTTATTCAGAGAGATATCTTTTATTTATCATCCTCTGCTTTGTCTAATTTGTTCAAAGTGGGGAAGTATTGTTTTGTTGTTTTTACATATGGTTTCAATAAGGGTTTCTTGGCACTCCTAAAAGACTTTATATACAAAGAGCCCCTTTGCTCTTTTTATCATTTTTATACATTTTCAATATAAAAGGTAAAATAAACAGCAAAATGAAGCTAAGGGAAGACAATTATTTATAACATCAGTAAATCAACTGTAAGAAAAGCCACAGGGATATGGGCTGCTGGCGGCCAGAACTAACTTCCGTTATTGCATAGATTAAAAACATATATTTGTCACACACTTCACTATCATGTAGACCCAGTAGTGCTTTAAAAATTGTATTTATGGGTCACTTTT
>NW_006342087.1:0-432 GCF_000327345.1 Myotis davidii
TTATCATAAATATTAGAATGTAATCAGTGACCTGAGAATGGCTATTTTAATAAAAATGATGATGGTTGTTGCCAGATTATGGAAAACTAAAAGTATACAGTTTAAAAAGTAAGTTTTCATTAATTTTTCTAGGTGGCTGGCAACAATAACGAGCCAAGCTGAATAGTAGCTAGGAGAAACAAAAAGATTAAATAAAGGAAAGGAGCAAATTTCCTAGGAAGAGGAGAATAAAAAGAATCAAAGGCAGAGTAAAATGTGTAACACTCAGAGGCTCCTTGTAGCACTGTATGGATACATAGATGTTGTTCCAATAAAGCAATAAAACTAACTTTCCAACCTCACATTTAAAGTTAATGTCATTGCTTAAGAGTTTACATTAATGTCTTATACACAGCATTCCATTGCCGGAAGCTGGTCCATCCTTGCTGCTTG
>NW_006342088.1:0-432 GCF_000327345.1 Myotis davidii
TCTATAATGTTATCTTTTTATAATTCAGAAGATATTCAGCCTCATTTATGCACTCATGCAACACGTACTTATTGAGAACTCACTGTTGTTGACAGTTTGTTCTGGGATAGACATTATAGTAAATGTTTTACAAAATAATGAAAATTTATTAATAATATAGTGACAGTAATAGCTAACATTTGAGTCCTTATTGTGTTCTAGACACTATTCTAAGCATTTTATATATAAAATCTGTGACATAACATATAAGGTAATACCATTGTGATATCTATTTTACTGATAAAGAAATGGAGGCATAGAGAGATTAGGTAACTAGCGCCAGGTCACACAGCTAGTAAAAGGCTGGCTGGATTCAAACACAGACAGCTTTCCCCAGAGCTCATGCTCCTAGTAATTCCCAAGCTCTTTCTCATTTAAGAAAAGGATGGGCCA
>NW_006342089.1:0-432 GCF_000327345.1 Myotis davidii
GCTCCAGAACTTTTTCATTTGCAGGACTGAAATCTGTGCCCATAAAATAGTAACTACCCATTCCTCACCCTTCAGCCCCTGGCCACCACCATTCTAGGTACTATCACTATGAAATTGCTCCAGGTACCTCATATAAATTGAATACAGTGTCTGTCCTCTCATGAGTGGCTTAGCATAATGTCCTCAAGTTTCCTCCTTATCGTAGCATGATAGGATTGCCTTCCTTTTTAAATCTGAATGATATTCCATTGTGTGTGTAGCCCTCATTGTGTTTATCCGTTCATTAGTTAATGGACACGGGTTGCTTCCACCTTTTGGCTGCTGTGAATAACGCTATCAACATAGGCATAGAGTACATGTCTTTTAAATGCTCACGTCATGGGGATGAAAGAGTTCATCCATGTTTTGTTTTGTTTTTTAAATATATTTTAT
>NW_006342090.1:0-432 GCF_000327345.1 Myotis davidii
GTAAAAAGAAAATGGATGAGACCCCTTAAGCATCACTCTCATGAATAATAACATGCGTTTTGTCACTGGGAAAACTGTGCCCCAAGTTGCAGTGCGGCCGGTTCATGAATATTGTTTAATCTTGCAAAGGGCTGGACAGCCTTTAGGTTTAGGGCAGGCAATGGACGCCAGCCACCAGCCTGTGGCTCCTCCCTGCTGCCAGGCCATACCTGGGCACAGCCCATACCTGGGGACAGCCACCCACCTGAGCACTCGGAAGGGCAGCACAGCCATGGCCACCTTTGTGAGGCTCAGCACCAAAGCCAAGATGCCCATCGTGGGCTTGGGCACCTGGCAGGTAAATCACACACGATCCCCTGGAGGGGCTTTGGGCATTTTCTCCTGGGAGCCAGGGGTCTGGGGAGATGTGAGGTGACTTTCCTTTCTCAGGGA
>NW_006342091.1:0-432 GCF_000327345.1 Myotis davidii
CCCCCTGGGCCCTTCCAGGAGGCCTACGTCTTCTCATGTTCTGTGATTGTCGGGGAGTGTGCTGCTGGCTTCTGTCTCCTGGTATCTCTCGTCTTACTGGTATTTTTCTTCAACTTTCTAGGCTCTTGGTGAATTTGTTCTGGTAGAAAAAGAGGTCAAAATTAAAAAGAAAGGAAATATTTACAGCCTCAATGAGGGCTACGCCAAGTATTTTGATGCTGCCACCACGGAATATGTGCAGAAAAAGAAATTTCCTGAGGTGAGTGAATAAAGCCCAAGGCAGAATGCCGTCTCAGTGGGTTCCTGTCTCAATGGTGGCTCTGAGGGCCTGGCTGGAGTAGGTTTGATGCCACTGTTCATGGCTCTGATCAGTATGGAGTGACATGCTGGGTTCTTGTTTCAGCATCAAGAAGGGTTCAGGAATCTGGAAAA
>NW_006342092.1:0-432 GCF_000327345.1 Myotis davidii
AATAATAAAAAAATCCTTGGGTGAGGATTAAAAAGAAAAACTGGAAACAATCCCAATGTCCATTAATAGAGAACTGGTTAAATAAGTAAAGCATATCTATTTAATGAAAGAGTACACAGCTGTTACAAAGGAATGCAGTAGATATATGTTTGCAGGGGAAGATCTCCAAGATGTTATTTTCTAAAAAATCCAAGAGTGCAATATAGAAAAAGAGCAAAAGAGTATGTACTAGTATGTATGTACACATAGTACATATATCATTGCATATGTAGGTTTTAAGTGATATAATTGTATTTGAGTTTATGAGGAAAAATTGTTCTGAAAGGATGGATAAGACAGTTAACAAAGGTTATCTTTGGGGAGAGGGACAGAGTATCAGAAGTCAGGAGGAGGAAACTTCACTTGTGACCTGCTCTGTATTTATCGCATTCT
>NW_006342093.1:0-432 GCF_000327345.1 Myotis davidii
TTTACATGTGTACACACGTGTAAGCACCACTCACATCAAGATAGAGGCCATTTCCATCACCCAGCTCACTCCCAGCCAACCCCTATTTCCCAGAGGCCACAAGGACTTTGACTTCCATCATTATAATGTGTTTTTGCCTGATTTTGAAACCTGTGTAAGTAGAAAAGACCCCAAAAGGCATGTATAAAGTGTTTATAGCATCTTCATTTATAATAGCCAAATACCGGGAACAATTCAATAGTACATTAAGAAGTGAATGAATACACAAATTATGGGATTCCATTGTGTGGAATACGACATAACAATGAAGAAGAGCAAATTACTGATACCTGAAACACTATGGAAGAATCCCAGAAATGTTCTGTTGTGTGAAAGAAGCCAGGCACAAGAGAATACATATTGTATTGAAGTATGGTACCTATTTGCTTTGTT
>NW_006342094.1:0-432 GCF_000327345.1 Myotis davidii
ACCAAAGAACATATATGCATATATGCATAGCCTATAGACACAGACAACACACAGTAGTGTGGTGAAGGCCTGGGGTTGGGCAGGGGCTGGGTGGAGGGGAGCAAAGGATGGGGGAACTGGGGAACATCTGTAATATTGTCAACAATAAATAAGTAAAAAATAATAATAATTGCTACAAACAATGTGCACCTAAGACCAGATGTAGTACCATGTTGGAGAGAGGAGAGAGCCTGGTTAAAGGAGAATTCTCTCTAGAGATATATTTTTTTTCTAAATCTTTAAGTATATCTCCACCCAAATTTCTTTATAGAACTATTATTAAAGAATCATTTAAGGGAATAACAGGTAGATGTTTATACTCAGATTTATTCTTCATGAATCTCCTCTGGCAATTCTTCTCAGTTTTCATAAGACAAAGTTCTGGTCCAAAAG
>NW_006342095.1:0-432 GCF_000327345.1 Myotis davidii
GCTGGAAATTCCCACACACGCGGGCCTTGTCCGTCTCATCCCTTTTGAGTCCCCGCGTCTAAATGCCGCCCGCGCCAGTGCCGCCTTTGTGTCGGCGGCTCTCACGCCGGGCGCTCCTGCTTCCTGTAGGCTCTCTTGTCACGGTGACATTTCAACATAAACAGTCAATATTCCTTCCCTCCGAGGAGACCTCCCTCCTATTGCCGACCAATTAAATCCCAGCTGAGCTCGGCAGACAAAGGTAACGCAAGACAGGCTGCTCGCGCGCGCGCCACACTTGGCTGCTCCCTTCCTTCCAAGGAAGAAAAATTGTCATCACAACAAAGGAATCCAGGGACCTGGGGACCCTCTCATCCGAGAGAGCCAGTTCCGTGGGATCTGATGGCTCCTTCCCTTTTCATCCGGCACACCGCTGGGCGGGCAGGGGGGTGG
>NW_006342096.1:0-432 GCF_000327345.1 Myotis davidii
GCTCCCTGTCCAGGCTGCCTGAGTGGCTGAGATAGGGTGGGGGAGGAGGGGGGCCCTTAGCTGCACATGGACCTTAAAGCCCTCTGAGAGCTGGGGTTGCCGGGGATCGTTTTGCACATTTAAAGGGAACCAGTTCATCTTCCTGACGCTTTATATCTTAATGCAGACCAGCTTTTCTTCCTTTTTCCCGGTCCTCGTGAACAGGGCCATAGGACTTGGGCTCTTCAAGGTGGACATGAGTAGTTCACACAGCACCGCTTTTAGAGCTAGAGCGAGCCCGCTCCGCCCCGCTCGCCCGCCCGTAACTCCGCAGGCCAGCTGGGTGCGGGAGGCGCCAAAGGCTCAGTGCTTCTCAACGACAGGCACGCACACAGCCCCTCTCTTCTTGGGGTGCTCTCTTCCTCCTGCCCCTTCCTTCCTTCCTCCCTCCCT
>NW_006342097.1:0-432 GCF_000327345.1 Myotis davidii
AAGAGAACAGATTCCAATTTTATGTAGCTTATATTTTAGCCAGAAGGGATAGACAATAAAAATTGATACAGTAAATGAATTATCTCATATTTATAAGTATGAGGACTAAAGAACCTTTATTAATATACATGGGATCAAAAGTGTCAAGGATTGGGAGGAGCAGAATGCAATGTTAAATAGAGTGCTCTGACAATTCTCATTTACACGATGAGATTGGAGCAAGGATTTAAGAAGGTAAGTGATTTAGTCATATGAATTCCTAGATCTATTCTAGAAGAAATGCATAGCAAATGTACAATCTTTGTGGTGAAACCAGAAGCCAGTGTAGCTGGAATATCTTGGTGGGAGTGGGGGTAGGAAGAAAATGAAATGAACTCAAAGTGTTAAGGAGGAGTCGGGGGAGATACAATTATACAGGGCACTATAGACTGC
>NW_006342098.1:0-432 GCF_000327345.1 Myotis davidii
TGTATTATTTAAGGTGACACACTTGAGGGGAGTTTAAATTTTACTGCTTTATCAAACAGATGTGGAACTTTAAGTCCATCGCTCTGACAAGCAAGATAGCGACAGTGCTGTCTGTCTTCAGTAACAATTTCTGCACCCCACCTCCACCTCCATCCTCACCTCTCTGGGTAACCATACCTACACAGACCAAGGATGTGTCTAATGAGTTGTGAAAGTTGTTTCTTTTGGAAACTGGGCTCTGCTCACCATAGAATAATTAAGTAATCACTGCTATCGTGTGAATCCAGCCTAAAACAGGAATGTTTGGGTCCATATGGGAACATTTGGCATGGGAGATAATTACTGAGAGTATAAATGTAGTTTAATTCTTTGGCAAGTAGTAACGACATCAGAGACAGTTACCAATCGTCACTCTAATTGCCTGATAGTGTT
>NW_006342099.1:0-432 GCF_000327345.1 Myotis davidii
CCCTGGGACCTCCCCTAAAATCTCCTCCCTTAACACCCTTCGGATGGAGGACCAGGGTGCTCTCCCTCCGGGGAGCTGGCCCCGAACCCTGCTGGCCAGTTTCAAATCTGGCAGGTTTCTCACCACAGACAACACACGTACAGTTATTCTTTATCTGAAGACCTAGGGACTTTCGGCCATTAAATGTTAAGAAACCCCTTTCTTCCTGTTTCTAATGGTATTTTCATTTTCCTTCAGACTTTCATAGTCAGCCTCCCTTCAGCTTCTTTTATCTCCTGGAGGCCCTTCAGGCTTTGGTTAGCACACTCCTCCAAGTCCTTCCGGGTTCTGCATGCTCTCCCTCTTGGCCGCCCAGCGGTGCCTTTCCCTTGCACCTCTTTTCCGCCAGACACATTACCTTTGCCTGCCTTTCCCCTAAGCTCCAAGGGCCCT
>NW_006342100.1:0-432 GCF_000327345.1 Myotis davidii
CCCTGGGCACCCAGCTGTGCTGCACAGAGCCTCTTCCTCGGGGCCCACCCTCCCTGTGCCAAACCCAACACCCCTCCTTTCCCGTGGGTTTGGGCGGTACACAGGCATGAGCAGTCCACCTTCGCATCTCCCCGAGGGGAGGCTGGGAGGCCGGCCACTTCTTCGTGCTCCCCCTGACTGCAGAACTCTCCATGCCTTTTCTTCTCTCTGCCAGGGGGCTCCTGGCATCGCCGTGGCGGGGATGAAGGTCAGTGAAACGCTGTAATTCAACACGGAGGGGTAATGTGGGAGAGATGGAGAGAGGAGGACAGCGTTAGGGCTTCAGAGGCCCTGAACCAAAGAGGGAGCAGACAGGGTTGGGAAACATTTCTCCTGAAGCAGCATTGTTGCCAGATCCATGCACACATAACTTGAACAGCCCATGTCAGGTGC
>NW_006342101.1:0-432 GCF_000327345.1 Myotis davidii
ACCTAGCATATTGGGCTTTTATTATATAGGATTTTAGTAAGTACTAAAGGTAGCCTACTCCCTATTTCTCTTTCCCAAGAAGTTGTGCTTTTCATTTAACTGTATGCATTCTGGAATAACTTTGTCTTGATATTTTAATAAAACCACATGAAATGTACACATTAATGTAGAAAATTCTTAAATCTTTATAATGCCGTGTCCTGAATCCAAGAACATGACATGCTTTTATATTCGTTCAAGTTTTCTTTTGAGTTTTTTACTAATGTTTAAAAATTTTCTCTATGTGTATTATGCACAACTTATTTATTTTATTCCTAGGTATGTTCCCAATTTGGGGGTGTGTCTATTATTAGAGATTTTAATTATATCACACTTTCATATTTATTGTTGGTTGTATGTATGAAGACTATTCATTTCTGTATATTCATTTTT
>NW_006342102.1:0-432 GCF_000327345.1 Myotis davidii
GTGAAAGGGTCGTTCCACTCCCAAAGGGGTCGCTACTCACATGTTGAGAACCGCTGCTAAGCCAATTGACAGTATTTCTTTCAAGACTGTTTATTGGATAGAGAGCTGGCACCTTAACTAAAAGGACATAGCATAGCCTAAAAAGCAGGAAATTTGTACTCAGTGAGGAAATTAATTTATTTCATGTGTTGTTCTTGTAAGTAATATTGCCCATTATTTAGCTTGGGTTGATCTTATACGCTATCTATATCTAATATGTTACTCTTGGCATTAGCATTAGACCTGCAAATTACAAACTCAAGCCTAAGTCATCTGTGCTTTTCATTTCTGTACCTAATAGCAAACTGAAGTTCAGAAAAATGATCCTATATGATAAAAGGCCAATATTCAAATCGACCGAACGGTGGAATGACCGGTTGCTATGATGCGCAC
>NW_006342103.1:0-432 GCF_000327345.1 Myotis davidii
TAGGAAGGTTGAGAACCACTGCTTTAGAGTGTATTTAGTTCAATATCTGGCTGTTGCTGGGACCCAAAAGAATTGATTGTTTTGTTATGTGTTTAGGTTTCTGATTTTCAAAATGGTAATTCCTAGAGTATTTCTAAGAAAACTCATTATCAGATTAATGAATGTCTCTTATATGTTGATTTACTAAGACGAACAATAGAGAACAGGTATAAGAAAAATATAATGGGAAGAAATCGCTCTCTTCACTTTCCTTTTTTTAAAAAAAATTTAAACCAACAATTGGGAAAAGACCAATTATTGAGTCATGCCGAAAAGAACACCTTGGTCTACCTCATGGCCTTGAAATGATCACAAACTATTAACAGAACATTATTCAGATTAGGTCTGGGAATTCCTGGGTTTGTTTTTTAAAAAGCTTTCATTTGTTTTTTT
>NW_006342104.1:0-433 GCF_000327345.1 Myotis davidii
CTGTTGCTGTGTGGTATTAGGACATCTTTTCATCACCCTTGGCCTCTACCTTGAGGCTGTGGTTATTCTAGATCAATGAAAGAAGGAAGGGCTGGGTAGGATATAAGTTGACACTTATCTCTTCAGCCTTTCTAATCCCTGTTTTCTAAGGCAACACCATCAGAACCTTTCAGAGGGTGATATAACACCACAATGTTCCAGATAATAGCATTCACCAGACTAACCAACTCTGGCCCTGGTTAGTGGACAAAATACAGGTTTAAGACACATTTCCCAATAAATACCCCAAAGAAATTGTGTTCATCTTGTTATAGGACTAAGACTATTTATTGACCTGTCAAGGTTGGCAATGCTGGACTTGGCAGTAGGGAACAGGCCCAGGGACAAGAGGTAAGATTGATGAACAGGCCTGACTGGTGTGGCTCAGTGGTTG
>NW_006342105.1:0-433 GCF_000327345.1 Myotis davidii
AACACATAATACAATATATAGATGATGAATTATAGAACTGTATACCTGAAACTTATATAATATTATCAACCAATGATATCCTATGCATTTAATTTTAAAAAAAGAGGTGGAGTTGCTTGCCTGACATCACACCAGAGCAGGCACTGGGACTTGGCTGTTGACTCTGGGCTGGGCTGCCATAGACCTCCTCCCTAGAGGGAGGGTATTGAGTGGCTTTTAATCTCTGGATGGTGGCATGTTCTTAATTTTTACTTTTTGCTTATCCATATTTTCTAAATGTTGTTAAATGAATGAATGTTACCTCTGTAAGGAGAGAGAGAAATGGAATCATCTTTTTTCTTTTCCCAGCCCTTCAAAACTATTCGAGGGGACTACCTCCACTTTCCCTGCATCTTTCCTTTCAGTGTTTCTGGAATGCCAGCTGTGCCCGGCC
>NW_006342106.1:0-433 GCF_000327345.1 Myotis davidii
AAAAACACAAACTAAGCTATATGACAGAAAGAAGATCAGAGGTTGCCTGGGTAGGAAGAGATGTGAAGAAGAAATTAACAGGGGACCTGGTAATGAGTATGTTCATGCTGTTTATAGTGGTGATGGTTTAAAGCATATGCCAAAATTTATCAAATTGTGTACTTTAAAAGTGTGCAAATTACTGTATGTAAATTACACCTCTATTCAAGCTGTTTAAAAGGAAAATCAATAGATAAATGAAAATAAAATGCAAAAAAACCATCAAATTATCAAGGAAATTATAGCCCAATCATGCAAAAGGAAAATGCAAGTATATTCATAAAATAGAATACAATACTTTTCAGCAATATAAAAGAATAAATTATAACATATGGAACAAGATGGATGAATCTCAAAATATACTAAGTGAAAGAAAGAAGCTTTACACAAAAGA
>NW_006342107.1:0-433 GCF_000327345.1 Myotis davidii
TTATTGCTGAGAGAGCAGCTGTTTGTCCTGGATAGTACATAGGGCCTAAGTAGGTGAGACAGTGAAAGCGGATAGGAGAGAGATTAGAATAAAATAGAAGGACCCATCGTTTAGCAGTCTAAATGAAGTCAAAGAGAGTTGCTTTTGTTTATTTTCCCTAAAAGAGAAAATGGGAAATGGACTGGTGATGGGTTTTGGTGGGATATTAGAATCTACGTAGTCAGAGTTGAAACAGTTCTGGGTAATGATCACGTTCAGGATGTAGTCGCAGGAGTGGCTAGTGAAGTGGAGAGGAGGTGGAGGTCCCCTGTAACCCTGGCAAGACTTGAAGAAGAGAGTTAGATTGAGGTCCAGTGAATGTGGAGTGAGTGACCAAGAGAAAGATAGGTAGCAACAATGACCACAACAGAGGGTAGAGCATTTTATAACTGAA
>NW_006342108.1:0-433 GCF_000327345.1 Myotis davidii
ACCTTTCGGACCTCACGGACCAGCAGTGGTCCATGGAGCACCGGTTGGTGACCGCTGTTCTAGAACATACTATTTAATATAGTAGCCACTAGCCACACCCAGCTGTTTAACATCTGAAATGTAGCTAGTCCAAATGGAAATGTGCCAAAGTGTAAAGTATAAAATAAATGCCAAATAGCTGGTTAATAAAATCAGTTTCACTTGTTTCTTTTTACTTTTTTTGTATTTTTATTTGCTAACACTGTTCTAGAATACCATGTAACCTAGACCGGCACTGTCCAGTATGGTAGCTGCGAACACAGGTGACTTTTGAACACTTGAAGTAGGGCTAATGGGACTGAGGAACTGAATTTTAAATATTATTTCATTTACATTTAAGTAGCTAATGGGCCCTGATGGCGCTGGTGTGGCTCAGTGGTTGAGCTTTGACCTA
>NW_006342109.1:0-433 GCF_000327345.1 Myotis davidii
CTTAAAAGGAAAATTATAGGTAATCTGAATTAATAAATGTAACTACATTAATAAATCTGAAGTAAGCTAGTACAGAATTTGATTAGTCCTTATCCAGTCTGCTATAATGGAAAATATCTTTCCCATATTTGCCCAACAAGCAAAAATTCTATTCATTATTAAAATTGTTATATATTATGTTATAGTAATCAAGTCCTTGATTACTTACAAACAGACATTTTCTTAATTGTGGGAACTGAAATTTTACTAGCCCATGTTTGTATTTAATACCCTTTTGTCACTTTGAATGGCTAAATAGTCTAATACTGTTTCAGAATAATAATAATGGTATATAATCTTTTGGTAACGTAAGTTTGACAACATTCCTTTTGAATAAAACGGCAATAGGAACTTGCATAGCCAGGGAGGAAAAGTCAGTGACTGCCTCCAGGGT
>NW_006342110.1:0-433 GCF_000327345.1 Myotis davidii
CTTCCTCTGAGTCTAGCCCAGTTTTTTGTATGATAGATTCTGCATACAGATTAAACAACAGGGAGATAAAATGCATCCTTGTCTGAGACCCTGGCTTACAGGAAACTATCTTGTCTCTCCATACATATTCTGTCCTAACACTGGCTTCCTGTCCATCAGGACTAGCCCTCCCTCTCAATTTTTCTTTCCTTTTTGCTTCTGGCATTACCTATTTGCATTCTTCCCTAATATTTCTAGTTTCACTTCACAGTTCTTCTGTTTTGGGGAAATTAAATTTAACAATGCAAATCTGTGGGATTTAAACCCATCGGGTGTGTTATTTATGTTACATGTTGGTGCCATGATTCTTTTGGTGCTCTTCTTCAGTTTTACTCTCATGTTTGATATTAACAATCCATGATCAGTACCACAGTCTGCTCCTGGTCTTGTTTTG
>NW_006342111.1:0-433 GCF_000327345.1 Myotis davidii
TTATTTCACTTAGCATAATGTCCTCAAGGTCCAGCCATCTTGTAGCATATCTCATAACTTCCTTCCTCACATTTTATCCATCCATCCATCAATGGACACTTGGATTACTATCACCTTTTGGCTATTGTAAATAATGCTGATATGATCATGCAAATATCTCTTAAAGACCCTCTTAATTTTGGGGAGTAAATGCCCATAAGTGGAATTGCTGGATCATACAATGATCCTATTTTTAAATTTTAATATTTGAGGAGACACCACACTGTTTTTCAAAGCAGCTGCACCATTTTGCATGCCCATCAACCATACAAAAGGATTCCAATTTCTGCACTACCTTGCCTACACTTGTTATTTCATTTTTGTTTTTGGGGGGGTTTTTTTGCTAGTAGCCATCCTCATGGATGTGAGGTGATATCTCACTGTGGTTTTGATT
>NW_006342112.1:0-433 GCF_000327345.1 Myotis davidii
TTTTTTTTTATTAATATAACAAAAAGAAATTTTATTATATTGGTACCAATCAATGCAAGAGATAAAAAATTGAAAATATACCCTAAGATTTTCCTTTCACAGAACTAACAGAAAGTAAGAATTGAAAAGAGACGGAAGTACTCTTTACAACTTTTGAAAATAAGATAAGAAAGGAATAATTTATATCTCAAGTTGATTCATGGCAAAATAATTCCCTCTGTATTTGAAATTATGTAGTTATCTTTTGTCCTCTCATTAAGCACCAATAGCTAAGTGCTAATAATACATATTCACTATAATTAATCACAAAGTCCTTATATTGATGTTGTTTATATAAATTTGAATTTTAGACACCACATATATGGTATTTTTTTTTTTTAAGAAAGAGGATGACACATTCAGGACTGGCAGTCCCATGACCCTTATATGCATC
>NW_006342113.1:0-433 GCF_000327345.1 Myotis davidii
CAGCATTTAAATAATCTGAGTGAGTGAGAATGATAGTAAAGAGTGGTAGGATAAATGTTTTCATATGATTATAGCCCTGTGTTCACTTACATCATGATCTTCCTTGCACAAGTCCTTGAGCCACAATTAAGGATTTTATCTGGGGTTTTGTTATAAATAGAGTTAGTTTAAGAGATGAGAGAAAAATTTTTGAAATTAAACTGCATCCAGTATTTGATATCCTGAGAGATATATTTCCTTCCTCTTCTGAACATTCAGAATATGTTCCCTTAAAGTGATTTTATATCCTATTTTGCCCAGGATAATCCAAGACGTATACTTTCTGTCCCAATATAATTATTAATAACGTTCTTTTATTCTCAAAAGTGATCTATTTGGACAGTCTTGTCATTTTTAAATGAAAATATCCATTGTCATTTGATTTGTTGGGTAG
>NW_006342114.1:0-433 GCF_000327345.1 Myotis davidii
AGTGGTAGATTTCTCAGTGAAATTAAATTATGTTTTAGTCTTCCAGCAGGCACACTATACAATGGCAGCACAGGCCTACTCTGCGGGCTGTGTGTGCCGGACATGCTTCCTGCACTATACTCAGGATTGATTGCTTGATGTTAACTCTAAGAAAATGTAGCTGCAGCATTCTTCTTTATGAACACAAACATACTGCAAATAGTCCTAATAACTCCCATATAGCCAAACAGCAATCTCACAAGTACACATTTTAAAAATTGACAGGTGGCAAGTATGACTATTTCCCCAAAGTGTTCTAGTGCAAGATGCATTAGCACCATTGATGTCTTTCCTGTGTCTGCTCCAATGAGAGCAAAAACTTAGCCCATGCTTACTACTTGCAGAAAGGGATTTCCAAAGACTAGCATCATAAAGAAAAGAGGTTTAAACCGTA
>NW_006342115.1:0-433 GCF_000327345.1 Myotis davidii
ACACACACACACACACACACACACACATCTCGCACCTCCCCAGTTGAGCTAAACTGTGATCAACTCTTTCTCTCTTTCCTTCTCCTAGTGCTTCTAACATGAGACTGCCGCTGCTCGTGTCCGCGGGCGTCCTGCTCATGGCTCTCCTGCCCTGCCCGCCATGCAGGGCCCTCGTCATCCGGGGGCCTGTCCCAGGCTCCCGACAGACCCCACAACTTCCCCAACCCCGAGATTTCTTCCAGCCGCCGCGGCGGCAGGTCCTTCCAGTTCAGCCGGTCCCGCTCACCACGGGGGAAGAATACTTCTTCCGCCAAGGTAACCTCAAAGAGAGCCCCGCTGCTCCCCTCTGGTCAGCCTCCTCGCCCCTCGCCCGCCGCAGCAGCAGCCACCTTTCTCCTCACAAGGTAACCGCCAACTTTTTCCGCGCATTGAG
>NW_006342116.1:0-433 GCF_000327345.1 Myotis davidii
CTCCTGGGGAGACAGGCCTGGGAAGAACCTTAAAGGCCAGTGGAGAGCACCCGTGGTGGAGAGGAAGCAGCCGTGATGGGGCTGAGGGTCTCATCCCCTCAGACCCTCTGTCTGCTCCTCAGCACACGTGGTGGCGGTGATGATCGAGGAAATGGCCGCCCTGACAGCACTCGGCTTACCTTCCTTCCTTCCTTCCACGGGGCACTGGGGAGGCTGGTAAAACGTGGTCAGCAAGCCCTTGTCTGGGTTCCGGTGCGGCCACTTGCAAACCGTGCGGACTTCAGCAAGTTCTGGAACCGGTCTGAGCCTCCGTTTCCTCATCTGTAGGAGGGGCTCCTATGGGTATAGGAAAGCAGCTGGTGCCCATTGGCGCTCAGGCCTCGGGTCTGCCACCTGTTCTCTCCACGTTTATTAGGGGGGTTGGTGAAAGGAG
>NW_006342117.1:0-432 GCF_000327345.1 Myotis davidii
GTGGGCTGGCTGAGGGGAGTGTCCCTTTCTCCCAGGAAGTTCTCTTGGGGCTCTGCAGTTGGCTGTGGCCACCAGTTATGTTGGACTCAGGGGACTTGGCCGTGGTCCCCCCTGCTCAAGGGCTTCTCTGGTAAATGTGAGTGATTCCTTCCACCTCTAAAACCCTCCAGGACTCCCAGAACAGCCCCAACACTGCCCTTCAAACTCCCCCTTTGCCCAGAAACCAGCCCTCGGGGCAGCGCTATTGAGCAGCGCCCTCTAGTGGGACGGTGTGTCCCTGCCTTAACCCCTCGGAGGCTTTCTGCAGAGACCAGCCCACTGGACTCCTCTGAGCTCCTACTGTGTGCCAGGCACTAACAGCCTGCCTGTCTTGTTCACCATTGGGTCTCAGCCCATATTCCGTAAATGGCTTGTTTGTTTGTTTGTTTGTTT
>NW_006342118.1:0-433 GCF_000327345.1 Myotis davidii
TAACTGCTTTTCCGACACACTCATCTTCACTCAGTTCTTTGAACTTATTTGTTCAATTCCTACTATTGGCTTTTGTATGCTATTTCTTCCACATGAAATTCAATCTTTTCTTTCCCAATTATTATACAAATGCCTTCACACATCAAACAAATCCTTCAAAGATCTTATCCATAATACTAAGCCTGAGTTAGAGTTCCTAGTCACTCATAATCATAAGTCGGTTTTCCTTCAGAACATCTGTTTATAATTATACAATATTAATATGATTGCTTGAATGTTGGCCTGCTTCACTAGACTACACATCTATCTGTTTTCTTCTTTAAACTTCATAAATGCAGAGATATGGGGTGATTTTTTCACATTATATCATGTGGGTCTAGCAAATCACCTGACCCTTATTAGACATCCTATCTAATAAAAGAGTAATATGCAA
>NW_006342119.1:0-433 GCF_000327345.1 Myotis davidii
TCTCTCTAAAAATCAATGAAAAAATATCCCGAGTGAGGATTAATAGAAAAATAAATAAAAAATAAAGCCCAGTCTAAGCCAATAGTTATTCCCAAAGTTAAGCTCCTCTTCATTACTTTTCTGGTTGGCCTCCAGTTTACTTTGCTCTCATTCCATTTTTGGCTGAGTTCAGTGGAAGAGACCGAACCCACTGAAACCAACCAGATTCTCACTCTAATCAGAACTGGGACCGCTATCCCAAAAGGAAGCTATAACTTGATTATTTCATTTAATTGAGAGCAGCACAGGCATAGAACTTGGGTTACAGTTTCCTTATTCCAGGGAAGGGACAAGGGAAGTGGAAGGTGCGGGAACTCTTCCTTGAAAAATCCAGACTGACTTTCATCATGTTGAAAAATGCTCCAGCCCTAACCGGTTTGGCTTAGTGGATAGA
>NW_006342120.1:0-433 GCF_000327345.1 Myotis davidii
AATCAATACAACAGAAATTATGAGGACTTTCTATAAGACAGGAAAATAATAGCATCAACCTAAGAATCCCTAAAATACCAAAAGCTGATAAGATCAAAACTGATAAAATCAAATTCAGACAGATGTAGAAGAGGAATACTCTAAAAAATGAATTAGGGGAGTTCCAGTCTAGCAGCAGATAGAGACAGTGGTCACCTAAGAGGATCCTTTTTTAACCTTTTATTATAAAGATTATCTAACAGAAACAGAAGAAAATAGAATATTGTATTGGTCCTCCATAGTTCATCATCCAGGTTCACAATTTTCTTTTTTTTTCTATGCTACTTCTCTTTTTCTTTCTTTCCATCCACATGTATCCCTTCTATTGTTTCTTCCATTGCCACACAACCCCTCACATTATAGAAATCACCACAGTGTTGTCAATGTTCATGGG
>NW_006342121.1:0-433 GCF_000327345.1 Myotis davidii
GCTATCTTATTGGAAAAATTCTCTAAAGCCTTTTTTTTTAAAAAGGTTTAAGACACATATGAAATCACCTATGTAGAATTCTTCAGAAAGGACTAATTTTATGTTTGCTTTAAAAAAGATATGGTAAGTTAAAGGATCTTGTTTCATATTTAAAAACTGTTTAGCGACAGGACTATTTGGTTAAGGCCTAAATTGGTCTGAGGTGAGGACTATTTAAACCTCAAGTAAATTTGTAAACCCCAAACTAACTCCTTTCTTGAGGGGGAGAATGGTATTTTCTTTGCCAGGTTCATGCTGGCTTACTCATAGTTATATAAAACATATTTATCTAAAATCTATTTGACTTTACCATCATATGTTTGGTTTATCACATTTTACAGATTCTACTAAAAATTATGTTTTAGCCCGGTCAGCATGGCTCAGTGGTTGAGCA
>NW_006342122.1:0-433 GCF_000327345.1 Myotis davidii
ATTTCTCCTCCAAGGAAGAGGGATTCTATGCATGGTCAGAGCATGCCTGGGCTGCCAAGAGCTTTACATTTCTGCCCACACATCTTCCTGGAGAGCAGAGTCAGGGCTAAAACTCAGGATTATCCGTGAACTCTACCCACCACTCAAGAGACGTTAGGGTTTGCTCAGTATCCAAAGACACTAGAATGACAAGTACAGATGCTTCTTGACTTACAATGGCGTTACGTGACAATAAACCCATTGTAAATTGAAAATATTGTCATTTCAAAATGCATTTAATACCCCTAGCCTACCAAACATCACAGCTCAGCATAATCTGTCTTAAACGTGCTCAGCTCACTGACATTAGCCTATAATTGGACAAAATTATTTAACATAAAGCCTATTTTATGATGAAGTGTTGAAAAATCTCATGTAGTTTACAATGCACATG
>NW_006342123.1:0-433 GCF_000327345.1 Myotis davidii
ATGCAGTTCAAAGCCATGTTGTTCAAGGGTCAACTAAACTTCCAACCAGACTGGATAAACCTCATAATTTGTGGGGTTTGGGGCAGATTGCTCATTGGGTAGTCTTATCTCAGTCATGGGGAATAATTATAGTAGACTAAGCACTGCTGATCCACCAAGCAAAGCTTAAAAACAAAACCCAAAGGGATAAAATTGTTTTCAAGTAATTTAACTGCATTCCAGAACAAAGCTCGAGAATAATTATAGGAATAGAATTATATTCAGTATCAACAGGGTAAAAATTACAAGATCCACCATCCAGTAATCCAAAGAAACAGATAAGCAAAACAGTAGAAAAGCACAATCAATTAAAAACATTTTTAATCAATTTTTTCCATTGATTTCTGGAGAGAGTGAAATGGAGGAAGTGGGGAGGGAGGTAGAGAGAGAGAGA
>NW_006342124.1:0-433 GCF_000327345.1 Myotis davidii
TCTGAAACCAATAAAAACATATTTTAAAAAATAACAAGGTCAAAATTTGAGAAACAATAACTTGTAGAACGAGTGGTAGGAAGGGGAAGCAATGAAGTAGCAAATAGGAAGACTAAAGGGCTTTTACATTGAAATTAGATTGGAATTGAAATTATGATTTGAATTGAAGTCCCAATGGAAGTATAGATATGAAGAAGTTCCAGTTTCTGAAATAGTGGCACGTCTTGGAGTTATATCAAAGTTATTAGAGAGTCAGAAAAAGTAGTCAAAATAAGCTTGATGACAGGGAGAAGCTTCAAATTGCCTTTGGGGGGAAAAAGTGTGTGTCCCTTTACAATACTGTATTTGAATGAGTGTGCTGAGATTTTCTGTATTTTTAGAAAAAGACATAACAAGTCATCTTGTAATGCAGCGGTTCTCAACCTGTGGGTCG
>NW_006342125.1:0-433 GCF_000327345.1 Myotis davidii
CCTCCTATCTGGGTCCAGGGTGCAGGTGAACCAGATTCAGGACTGTCAGGGCCCAGCAACGAAGTCTGTGTCAGTGCACTTCATAGCTATGGGCTGGTCGGCCAGTTGTTCTGGTCATTCCGGTTGTTGGGTCATCGTGGTTGCTTAGGCTTTCATATATATATATATAAGCTCCAGTCCCACACACAGGGTCTCCTTCCTGGTCCTTGCCAACTTCTTTTTCCTAGAATGGCCTTCTTATAAAATCATCCAATACCAAGGTGTCTGATCATAGGCAAGGATCAAAGACCTCTGACAGCCTTTGCTGACCTGGGACAGACGCTCCATATTGAACAGAAATTTGCATGGCTCAGAGAGAGTGCTCATGTGTGCAAGAAGGCTGTGATCAGCAGCATTTCTTCTCCATAATGCCACTGTTTCTCTCTTTGCCATC
>NW_006342126.1:0-433 GCF_000327345.1 Myotis davidii
AGGAAAACCTACCTGTCCAATGTAGAAACAAATCCAAACTAAGAAATATTTCCCAAAACGCATCCTTCAGAGGTGGAGTTAATAAATAGTGCATTAAAGTTTACACACACACATACCCACACTCAACATACATATAACATTTGAAAAAAGCTGGCTTTAAAAAGTTACACGTTTTTATCCTACATAAGTTCTCAGATTCTTTAATAAGCCTTCGTGCATTAGTAGATTAAGGATCTCAAATTATGTCCTAGACTAATTTACCCACATTACCATTTTTTTCTTACAAATTACTTCTGGTGATGGGTCTTCCAATTTCTCTCTTTTTAATCCTAATTCCACTCATCCTTCTTTTAATAATAAAAATTGGTAAACTTGGCATCTTTATGACATTACCTGAAAAATTGTCCGAACTCCACAATCTTTTATTATGAAA
>NW_006342127.1:0-434 GCF_000327345.1 Myotis davidii
AAAAAAAATGGCAATCAGACCACCTTTGGAAAGCTGTATTTGTGTACTGGACTTTTTGGCACCCCTCAAATGATGCTGAAGAGATACACTATGGAGTGCTATGTTTCTGGTTAACGCTGCCTCTCAGCTGACTTTAGCTTCTTTAGAGAGTGCAGACAGTGTGTGGGTCGACACTCCATCACTGAGCCATAGCAATGACTGAAAGCCGCATCCTCATTGCAGCTTGGATCTTTGCCATATCCCTGACCAGCATTTGAACTTGAATTTTGGCATGACACCAGCTACAATGGTCACAAAGCAAGGGCCCATCAGCTATGGCGTGACTGACCTTTCAAGGTTCCCTCTAGAACAATTCTCTGAAAATGAATGGACTGGACAGTTTGCGTTTTATCTACTCATATAACTTAAGTATCTATTTTAAAGACGTTATGTTT
>NW_006342128.1:0-433 GCF_000327345.1 Myotis davidii
TAAGAATGAGTCAGAAATAGATTTCGAGAGAACTGCAGAAGAAGGACATGGCCTTATGATCCTTGAGATACCTTGGGCTTCTTAGAGCAGCGATATGTGTAAAGGTTAAGGGCAGGCTCAGGAGTCAGACTACATGGGTTAAAACCCTGCCTCTGCCACTTGCTTTATGTGACTTATGTCTCCCTGACCCGCCCCCCTCGGTGAAACAGGGATTAAAAATGGTATTCATCTAATAGGGAGGTTGTGAGGAATAAGTGAGTTCATACATGCAAAGCACTTAGACCAGTACAGGGTGCCTAGTCCAGAGTCAGTGTCTTGGGAACTGTTAACTATGATTATTATCAGGGAACGCTCCCAGGAAAGTCTGTCAGTATTAAAGATATTGGGGCAGCCTGCGCAGTAGAAATCACAGGGGAAGTGTTTTCTGGTTTCT
>NW_006342129.1:0-433 GCF_000327345.1 Myotis davidii
GGATCTATTTTTGAAATTTCATAATATAATTAATAATCGAAATATAATTTTAGTCACCTACTTGCCTATAAACAACATAATTTTATACACCTTATTCAGATGGTTTGCTCTTCCAGAATGTGCTAGAACACACTGCCTCTTATACTTTACATTATGGCTGTGTACAATTCAGTACGTATACCGCACACCCACACATGTTCACAAAGGTCTCTGTTAACTATGTGATATTAAACATATGAAAAGTATATTCACTTGATTGTGGCTTGTATACTTGCACTGTTGTGTGTGCTAATGCACATTTTAAAACACCTAGATACACCAAAGGCAATATAGCATGTGTGTTTTCTTTTTCATCCACATATTTTTATGGCTTCTGTAATAGGTGTCAACCTAAGCCTTGTCCTTGCCACAAGCTATGAAAGATAGTGCTTTG
>NW_006342130.1:0-433 GCF_000327345.1 Myotis davidii
GAGTCTCTGCGGAAGGCTGGACAGCCTAGGAACCCAGGCAAAGGTCGTGAAGGCCATCGCTGCCCGACTCAATAAAAACATTTAGCAACTCTCCCTACCCTGCCCCTGCTCCTCTCCTCCCAAAGAATTGCAGGAAGAAAAAGAAGAAGCCGAAAGCTCAGCCCTGTTATAGATTCAAGATTCCAGCTTTGCTTGGCTCTCTTTGCTGCAATCCTCTTATTCCTGGCAAACCCTGCTTCTTGCTGTGCTGCCATCTGCACGTGACCTCTGGAAAGATGACCTTGCCGACCTCATGGGGTCGGTGGGATGGACAGGCGTGACCTCCTTTGCCCTCTACCACTGTGCCTCCATTCTACACCCCTGCCTGGCTGCCCATTCTCTTTCTTCCCTCTGACTTAAGGAAAGACGTTTCCTCCTTTTAAAAACCACCCTC
>NW_006342131.1:0-433 GCF_000327345.1 Myotis davidii
GAGCAAAGATTCTGCATCTGGACAGAAAACTAAGCCAAGGGAGGAGAGAGATTTGCCTAAAAAAGGAACAGGAGATTCTAAAAAAAGTAATTCTAGCCCCTCAAGAGACAAAAAACCTCATGATCATAAAGCCACTTCTGATACTAAACGCTTAAGTGAAGAGACAAAATCTGTAGATAAAAATCCTTGTAAGGATCGTGAGAAGCATATGTTAGAAACAAGGAACAGTAAAGAGTCAAGTGGCAATAAATTACTGTATATACTTAATCCACCAGACCCACAGACTGAAAAAGAGCAGGTTGCTGGGCAAATTGATAAGAGTGCTGCCAAGCCTAAACCCCAGTTAAGTCACTCCTCTCGACTTTGCTCTGACTTAACTAGAGAAACTGATGAAGCTGCTTTTGAACCAGACTATAATGAAAGTGACAGTGAA
>NW_006342132.1:0-433 GCF_000327345.1 Myotis davidii
CATTAACCTATGCCGCCATCTTGGTTCTCCCTGGTAACTTACTTTAAAACAATTCAGCAAAGACAACGTGGTACTATGAATGTGCCAGTTAGTTTAAGCTTCAACTCTATGGTAAGCAATTAGTCTTATAAATTTAGACTACAAACATCAATTTAAAAAATAAAATTAAAAATACAATAAATAATTAGTTGTTAAATAATAGTAATTTTTAAATAGTAAAAATCATACTACAAAGCTAGTTAGCTGGTGTTATTTCAGAAAGGCCAAACTCCAAGGTGGCCAATGCTGGCATGTTGCTAAGCCACATCTCAGTCAACAGCTAAGGCTTTGCTAACTAGCAAAGTAAGCATAAGAAATGGTTTTTGTTGGAGAAATTGCTTGTTTGTTATTTATTTTTATATGTATATATTTTATTTATTTCAGAGAGGAAGGG
>NW_006342133.1:0-433 GCF_000327345.1 Myotis davidii
AGACACACACACACACACTGGGATGGTAAGTAGTATGGCCCTGCTTGAGCTTTTGAGGCTTTACATAGCCGTGTTTAACGTGCTTTCTCAGGTATACTATTTATTTCAATCACATTACCATGAGCAAATTTTTGTACCATATCTTTATTACTTACAACAGAGGTCTGCAGAGTGTGGTTCAGGGAAAGATGGTAAATTTAGGTCCTAGAAGTCAAAATTGTGCTAATAATATTATTATTTTTAACGATACTACTCTTTTACACGGGGATAAAATCTTCAATCTTAGTACAGACCAATGGTGGATGAACTGCAGGCACCTGATAGTCCTCATTTGGGCATCAAAATCATACTACTGTTATTCTATTCTTTACTGCATATATGGTCAAGTAAAAAGAAATGCAGGGGCCTGACTGGTTTGGCTCAGTGGATAGAG
>NW_006342134.1:0-433 GCF_000327345.1 Myotis davidii
GCGACCCACAGGTTGAGAACCGCTGGGCTAGTAGATAATTAACTAATATTTGAACTGAAAGTCAATGCTCTTCCTAGGACACCTCACTGCCTTTTTTATTATCAGTACAGTAGATGCAGTTTTATAAAGCTTTCAGGGTCTCTTCACAGGTACCTATAAAACGAACAAAGTTCTTTTGGAGTAAAAGAGTCCAGTGTAATCAGTAGCTATTTTATTTACTTGTTTCCCTAGCGATTTGAAATATATGTGTGACGTGCATGTTTATAATTATTGTTGGGGGGGGGGGTGTTTGTTTGTTTTGTGGAATTTTTTGTAGAGAAACCTGAAAATCATTATCCTGTGGGCAGATTTTTCCACAGAAGCAATTGGCTTCATAGACTCACTTTTCATTTATGGAATACACAACTCCATTCCTTAAAAAACAAACAAAAAA
>NW_006342135.1:0-433 GCF_000327345.1 Myotis davidii
ATTGGGCCCATATTCCATTTTCCACTTCAGATTCATTGAATTGGAAGCTTTCCAACCCCTCATATAGGGAGGATCCTCAGAACATGGCAGATCTTATCACCTCCAATATTGCCACTCACCATTCAAAATGGGCAGACATACAGGCTCTCCTTAACATCCTGCTAATGGCAGATGAAAGGCAGCTAGTTATAAATAAGGCTAATGGAGAGCCCATTGTCTCCATCAAGACAATCCTAATGGGACCCCCAACTTAGCTGGGGCAATTCCCTTGGCAGAGCCCAACTTGGACCCAACTTGGGGACCTTGCCTTCCTAGAACATTGCAAAAGGTGCATATAGGAAAGGCTTAAGAAAAAGGTACCTAAACAAAAGAGCCTGAATATGATACAGGTCATTCAACAGAGACCAAACAGAGATCCTTATGAATTTTTAAA
>NW_006342136.1:0-433 GCF_000327345.1 Myotis davidii
CCACCACCTTCCCAAAACAAATAAATGAATTAATTAAAACACCTCAGTTGAAGAGGAATCTAGTCTGAAAAAGCATACAAACTCAAAGAACCAAATACATTATATGAGAAACTACAGTATTAGTAAAAGAGATGGGAACCGCTAAAAGAAAAGTGTCTAATACTGTTTTTTAAAGCCACAGGTTCCTTTTTAAAAATAAAAATCTTGCGTAAACCCCCGTATATGCAACAGATTTACTAGTGTAAATCTACTTTTAAAGTGGAAATTTATAAGAAGCCTTTATTACAGAGTCTACCAGTGAGCACACGAGACTGTGTTTATGAACCCAAAATATTGATTGACATTGGGATTATGAATCAGAGTTGCAGTTTTATGTCAGTTTCAGCATCCAAGTTATTTCTGGTTCTGATTTGGGTTGCCCAATATCAAGAAA
>NW_006342137.1:0-433 GCF_000327345.1 Myotis davidii
AATCCTTCCATACCAGGCTACTGTGGGAGGCAGGTGTGTCTTTAGCAAAGCCAGGCCTCATGATCCTCTTCCTCCTCCCCTGCTAGGACTTGGTGGCCTGGGTGACAGCTGGTTTCCTGCACATCCCACATGCAGAGGACGTTCCCAACACGGTGACTGTGGGGAATGGTGTGGGCTTCTTCCTCCGACCCTACAACTTCTTTGACCAGGACCCCTCCTCCGATTCTGCGGACTCCATCTATTTCCGGAGGGACCAGGATGCTGGGGCCTGTGAGGTCAACCCCCTGGCTTGCCTCCCCAAGGCTGCTGACTGTGCCCCCGACCTCCCTGCCTTCTCTCATGGGGGCTTCTCTCATATCTAGGTGGTCCCTGGGATGGGGAATGTCCAGGGCCCCAGGGCCAGGGTGTGTGGAGAGGGGGAGCAGTGGGCACT
>NW_006342138.1:0-433 GCF_000327345.1 Myotis davidii
TGTGCTTCCAAATGTTCTAGCTTTTTGGAAAGTGCTGCCTATTCTCTGTCTTTTGATTCCATACAGAATAATCCCAGAAAAGTATCAGAACAAAAAAAAATTCCCTTTTTCATATATATCAAACAATATTTCCAACCTTTCTTAGCTAGCATGCTAGCATCAATTTAATACTGTTTGACCTCTTCTGCACATATGGTATTGAAATAGAGAAAGGACACCTAGGATGCAATGATAAATTGGTATATGCAAGCCTCCAAGTTCCTAATAATCCATTAAGAAGAATGAGATTCAAAGTGCTAATAAAAAAAATCCGGATAGAATATAAGCCTTATCCTGTGGGCAATTGTGAACCACTGAAGGCTTCTCAAGAGATGATATATTCAGAATAGCACTCTAAGACAAACTGGAACAGAAGAAAGTGGAGGCAAGAAAC
>NW_006342139.1:0-433 GCF_000327345.1 Myotis davidii
CCTTTGCTACGCCCACCACTGGCTATTCAGGGAAATATGCAAATTAACCACTGACAAAGATGGTAGCTAATTTGCATACTGCAGGGAGATACTGCAGGAAGATCCCGCTAAGCCGCCCTGCCTGGGGCTGATGGCAGCACAATCCCCAGCCACTGGCTGCCCCAGTGCGAGATCCTGGCCTGTTGTGTGCAGGGCAGGTGGGCAGGGCAGGCGGCAGCGTGATCCGGAGCCGCCACCTGCCCCAGCGCGGTATCTGGGTCTGCCATGTGCGGGCAGGGCCAGCAGGGTGGGCAGCAGCCCAATCCCGAGTGGCCACCCGCCCCAGGACTGGGAAAGGCTGGGAGCCACCCCCGCACTGGGGTAGGAGTCCTGGGCGCAGGCAGCTCCTCCGAAGTGACACTGGAGTTGCAAGCCCCAGGTGCATATCCAGGAG
>NW_006342140.1:0-433 GCF_000327345.1 Myotis davidii
TGACATTCTGGAAAAGGCAAAAATATGGAGGCAGTAAAAATAAACAAACAAACAAAAAAACAAAAACAGTGATTGCCGGGGGTTGGTAGGAGAGGAATGCATAGGCAGAGAACAGGAGATTTTGGGGGAGCAACAAAACTATTCTGCACAGTACTATAATGATGGATATGTTATTACACATTTTTCCAAACCCACAGAATGACTAACACCTAGAGGTGAAGTGATTAAGTCTGCTGTACTTGACATTTTGGGGGAAAAATGTGATGCTGGTTCTTGAAGCAGGAACAAATCACCACCTCCCATGGCAATACTCAGTCTTTTCCTAGGAGCTGAGCAAGAGAGTCATTGGAAAAACTCATCAGCAGAAAGGGTGAGAGGAAAAAAGGGCTCAGCTATTGTATTGTTTTTTGTTTGTTTGTTTATTGTATTTTTT
>NW_006342141.1:0-433 GCF_000327345.1 Myotis davidii
CTGTTATCTCCAGTTTATGGTGCCCTGCAGACCACTTCATCTCTGACTAGGTGCTAGTCTGCCTCCATGGATCAAAGGTAGGATGATCACTCATCGCAGGGTTCTTGGAATAGTCCTGTTGTCTGCCTGTTTTCATGTCATAATTAGTTATAGCTATCAGTTTCACTCTCAGAAGTGCCCTGGTTCGAAAAACAAACGCTATGGTCACCCTAGTCAAAGGGTATATTTGGCTTAAAGCTGGAATTATTATCATATCTAGACTATGAATGTTTATAACCAAGAGGGAAGCAAAGATTTTTCTTATCTCTGCATGGCTCATCTTTTAAGTTCCAGTTTCCTAGCCAAAGAAACAAAGAATTCCACTTCATTTCTGAAATGATTTTAAAATTCATAGTAAAGAAAATAAATACTAGCACACCTCAGAGATGATGCA
>NW_006342142.1:0-433 GCF_000327345.1 Myotis davidii
ATTCACTACATTCATAAGGCCTTTCTCCAGTGTAGCCACTGTGGGGTTCACTTAGCTTAGAGCTCTGAGAGTCTTCCAACAATCACTACACTAATTCAGCTTTTCTCCACTGTGACCTGTTGAGTGAGTGCAGATCTTTGGTTTAAGGACTTCCCACAATAACTACACTCATATGTAGTGGCTTTTCTCCACTGTATACTCTCTGTTGTTGAATGAGGGCAGAATTTTGGCTTAAGGATTTTCCATATTCACTACACTCCTACAATTTTTCTAAAGTGTGAACACGCTTGTGTCTAATAAGTTGAGATTTCAGGTTAAAAGATTTCCCACATTCACTACACTCCAACGGATTTTTTCCAGAATGAACACGAAGGTGTTGACTAAGACTGCTGCGCTGTCTAAAGTATTTCCCGCACACACTGCACTCATATGG
>NW_006342143.1:0-433 GCF_000327345.1 Myotis davidii
TCTGATGTTACAGCAGAGAAATTCTGATGAAGCAGACAAGCGTTAAAAAATGTTTGAATACAAACACAAAACATTTTTATCCCCATGTCTGTCTTTTAACTTTTTTATTCCTCCATCAAGGAATAATGAAGACACAAGTCTCTAAGGCATCCCACCTTTTTACTTGTGATAATTTAGGTAGCATGTAGGATCCCAGTGAAGCAAATTAATAGTTACCTTCTATATACATTGCACATTCAGATTCTGGGTCTCCTAAGCATGTGGGAGTAAATACTTCCTCCCTCTGCAGGATTCTCCTCCCCCCTCCCATTTTTATTGAGATATACTAGTAATTGATGAATAGTATTCCACTAGTTTTGGTTGTAGAACATAATGATTTGATATAGGTATATATTGTGAAGCCACAGTAAGTTTAGTTAACATCCATCATCTC
>NW_006342144.1:0-433 GCF_000327345.1 Myotis davidii
CATCCACTGAGCCAAACCAGCTAGGGCCACATTACATATTTTAAAAGGGTAAACACTAGGGGAGCATACTTGGTGATAAAATCACTCATATGAAAAACAAAGAAGTAGTTACTGTAAAAAGCTGGGATATTGGTACTTTTCCCCCCTCTCATTATGACTTACAAAATAATAAGTGACTAAATTTTAAAGAGCTCTTTTCTTATGGCATAAGTTTTAGTTAAAGAGAACAAAAAAATGGTAAAGCCTTTCTGAACATGCACTGCAAGTATGCCAAGAGCTGGTATCAGTTCTCTGTATACCAATCAGTCCCTTCATTCATCTGTAAAGCAAACAACATGACAGCACCAGCTGATCATAGTAATTGGTTCTTGAATTGCTTTCTATGATATACAGGACAATTTAATAAGGAGGTTTTTGCCTATAATAGCTCATT
>NW_006342145.1:0-433 GCF_000327345.1 Myotis davidii
TTTTATTTTCTTCCATTGCCTACTTTAATGTAGAGGGTATATGTTTACAAAATAAATTTAATTTTGTTGTAACTAAGCTTACTTTCTATGTTGAGCACTCAGCCCACTGGATGGTAGGTGTGGTAGGCTGAATAATGGCCCTTCAAAGACATCCACATCCTAATCTCTGAAAGTTGTTACTTAATGTGGCAAAAAGGGACTTTGTAGATGTGATAAAATTAAGGAGCTTGAGATAGGAGATGACCATGGATTATCTGGGTGGATCTGATGTAATCATAAGTGTTCTTATATGAGAGAGGACACTGTGAAAATGGAAGCAGAGAGGGAAGATGCTGCATAGCTTTGAAGATGGAGGAAAGGACTTCAAGCTAAGCACTAGAATCCAGAAAAGCCAAGGAGATCTTCTTCTAGAGCAGCGGTTCTCAACCTGTGG
>NW_006342146.1:0-433 GCF_000327345.1 Myotis davidii
ACCCCAAAATATGCCATTTTGGCATATTATTTTGAACTGTAGGTACTTGAGAACAGCAAATGCAGGGAGAATCTTTCTCTGAACTTCCCCTATCTGCCTAAAAATAGATCTTCCAAAAGGAACTCAATTGCCATAAATACCCTTTCTCTGGGAGTTTCATCAACCAGGGAAGACCAACTCTTATCATAGGAGAGGAGGCTAGAAGGTCTACACACCTGGACAAACCTGTCACAAACTATCTCATCTCCCATCCATTCTTCTTTCATTCCTAAAAATAATTTACTTTTCCCCAAGAGACTTCCATCTCCCCCACTCCCTAAACTGTCTCCTACCCCAACTGAGATGATATTTAAGCCGGAATTCTAAGCCACCTTGGGGAATTAGAATTTCTCCCTGGATATTGACAAAGATTCTTTCTTTTCTTGTTGTTGTT
>NW_006342147.1:0-433 GCF_000327345.1 Myotis davidii
TTTTGATAAGAACATAATTAAGGTGGAAATTCTTATAGTTAATGCTTTTACCTTGGTACATGTGAAATATAGATACTTTGCTAAGAAACTAGGCAATTTATATATTTGGAACCCATATATATATATGTTCTGATTTATTACATTGATGGTAATTCTTTGTTTTTTGGTTTGAGCAGACACTTCAGAAAAGAAGATATATGAAGGTTAATAAGGACATAAAATATTTTCAACATTTTTTGTCATTAGGAAAATGCAACTTATAACCACATGACATTCCACCACACACCCACTAAAATGGCTAACATTTAAAAAGCCTAAGCAATGTTATCAAGAGTGTAGGAAAACTGGAACTCTCAATGTCATTTGGTGGCAATGTAAAATAGTCTAGCAGTGCCTTATAAAGTACTAGAAGCCTGGTGCATAGATTCGTGCA
>NW_006342148.1:0-433 GCF_000327345.1 Myotis davidii
TCTTACCTCCTTTGCATTTTTAATGTAGTAACAAAAAGTTTGCTTATTGACATAGTAGATAGTCAAATTCTCACTGATTGACTAATGGCCCGAGTCGAGTTTTTAAAAGAAAAGTTTGTAACCAACCAAACCAGTTCTGAACTGAAAAGCAAACGATGGTGTGACCTTGTAAAGTGGCATTGATGTTGCGCGTGTGAAAATTCCCTTTGGAGTTACATAAGAAATTGCCAATCATTTGTTCTGTTCTATTACATTTGACAGCGACCTTGTTTTATGTGCATTGTCGGAGCTGGTGACTGAAATGTCTAGAAATAAGTGAGACACTGAGACCTAATTTAATGGAAAAGGGGCCCACTGCACCAGAATGATAGCTCAGCCTGGCTGCGGTGGCTCAGTGGATTGAGAGTCATCCCCTGGACCAGGAGGTCCTGGG
>NW_006342149.1:0-433 GCF_000327345.1 Myotis davidii
CATTATTGTGTCTCCTGAAGCACCTGTCAGTGTCCAGGGCTGGGGACACCGCGGTGACAGCCCGCCTTCCCTCTGGGGCTCGCTGTCCAGCGGGGAGATGGCCTGTCCCTAGACTGGCAGCTGGAGTGGTCAGGCTGGGCCGGACCCCAGTGGCCAGAGGCGGTCAGAGGGGGGACCCCTCAGCCTGCAGGAGGAGACTGAGCCGAGTGTGTAGCAGAGGACGTGGGCCGCCCTTGGGGAAGCCTGGCAATGGGGTCACAGGCACAGGAAGGCGGGGGAGGGGGAGCCAGGAAGGGAGGCTCAGAGAGTGTGGCTCAGTGACAGGCTCTGCCCAGGCCCCAGCTTGACAGGCAGTGCTTCCTGCCCAGGAGACTGGAGCCCTCTCTCCAGAGCAGGGGTCTCCAGCCTTTTTTAAAGTCACAATCTGTGTCAG
>NW_006342150.1:0-433 GCF_000327345.1 Myotis davidii
GGTGGTATAAAGTTCACTGAAAGCTCAGTATTAGGACCAGAGATAAAATGAGTATCAAGTAGGCTGGACAGCCCTTGCAAAATTAATAAGAGCGAGCAGTTAGCTTGATAAAAACATTATCTACATTCAAGTCACACTCAAAGTTACTTCTTGTTGACCATCAGTTTTATCAAGTTATGTGTTAAAATAAGACTTGTTGTAGTTGTCTTTACAGTAAGCAACAGTAGCCAGGAGTACCAGAGTGTCATTGTCAGCACAAAGGGAGCTGGCGTTCCTCCCTCCACATTATAAAATGTGAATACTGTTACAAAACACATACAAAAACACAGAAACCTGCTTGGCGGCTAGAAAAGGAATCTGGTAAGACTGATCTCAGACCTGAATATAATGCTCAGCACCGCCACATACAAGACAGCTAGCTGTCCAGGCTGTT
>NW_006342151.1:0-433 GCF_000327345.1 Myotis davidii
ATATCTCATACACTCATATTAAAACAAATGTCTGCAGTCCCTCTTGTATTTCTCATGTAGAATAGTCTAAGCTTTTAAAGCCTTCAGTTGTCAATCATTCCATTGGTTTTGGTCAGCATTTCCCCAAAAGTTCAATCTAGTCCAAACGGATGTTCCTGTTGTGGGTTGGGTGAGGAAAATAAAGATTTCTTAGAAAAAGACAGTGTGCTTTTAGCATATGTAAGGTTCTGAGAATTCCTGAGTTAAAAGAAGTTTTATTTTGTTAAGACTATTTTCCACTCAAATTTATCTAATCTGAAAATTTCCTTTTAAATCAAAATATGTGTGAACCTATTGTAGAATACTCTTAAGGAAGCAATACTAGCACAGTCTGCTGTATGTAGCTCCATATCTCTGAGGTCTATCTTTTTAAAAAAATATGTTTTTATTGATT
>NW_006342152.1:0-433 GCF_000327345.1 Myotis davidii
TATAGTATATGTATTGTCTGAAGTTTAAGGTCCAGAGGGATTGGTTGAAGACTTGAAAATTTTAAAGCTCATGGTTATTTCTAAGATTTATAAGTACAGTACTACTTAAGCAACATTTTAAGTAGCATAACTATTTTTCAAATGAGACAATTCAAATTATCTTTAGTCATATCATCAATATTTTACTATGAAAAGTTTTCACCCTTTTGTTTATAGTCCTGTTCCTGCTAAAACATGTTCTGAGAGGACCAGGTACTTCTATTTTACTCACTAATGTATTCAAATATCTAGACAGTGCTTGCCAAAACAAATGATAAATGCAGG
Source organism: Myotis davidii (assembly GCF_000327345.1). Classification (NCBI taxonomy): domain Eukaryota; kingdom Metazoa; phylum Chordata; class Mammalia; order Chiroptera; family Vespertilionidae; genus Myotis; species Myotis davidii. The sequence goes on from NW_006342152.1 coordinate 325, forward strand.
CACTCAAAAGATATTGACTAAACATGTGATTTCAAATTTGGCATTCTATTATACTTTAAATTTTGTGGATATCTTTTTTTCATTTAACAGCATATTGTTAGTATTTTTC
>NW_006342153.1:0-433 GCF_000327345.1 Myotis davidii
AAAAAAAAGAAGAAGAAGAAAAGCAGTCTTCAGCCATCACAAAATTCCAGATTGCCAGATTTCTTGATTGTGGCTTTTAATCAAAACACAGCCAGCTGCCTGTATTTAACACTAATCGTTAAGCTCGAAGTCTCAGCCAATCATCTTACTTCTGAGCTGGCAGGGTAACAGCAACAACAAAAATATGAAACTCCCTAACCCAGTTTAGGGGAGCGTGGGAGGAAAGAAGAAGAAAAAGAATGAATACTAGGATTTGGTCGGCTTTCCTATGAAAAATGCATCTCTAGCGTTCTAAAGCAAAACATCGGTGCCTGGAAACTGGCCTTGCGCCTTCAAGATGAACAGATAGTGTGTTTACAACCCTGTAATTCCCTCTCCTTTCTCCTTTCCTCCCCCCTCCATCGGAAAGCAAGGTTAGCACTTCAAAGAGATG
>NW_006342154.1:0-433 GCF_000327345.1 Myotis davidii
ATTCTTGCTCGGGACAATTCATGCTGCATCTGTTTCATAATATTTACCTCTTTGGATTTTCCGAAGTTTATGTTACTGTCATTAGAATCTCTCCTGGGCCCAGATAAGCCACTTTGAAGTGTATTTTTAAAAGAAGAGATAATTTAGAACACAAAGTGTGCTGAACACAATAGTTGGTGTTTTGAATCCACAATGGTGACTTATATTTTATAATTGCTTTAATGCCCATTAATCAAACTCCGTATTTGTTCTAACATCATTGTCAGAATTTCAAAATGAGCCTCGTTTCAAGTAAAATCTCAAATATCTAATTACTATTTTTCTCTATAAGTTAGAGACATATCTAACTAAATTATGTGAAGGGAACAAACCCAAGCCAGGACAATTCCATAAAAAGAAGTCAGGACAGGGACAGGGACAGGGACAGGGACAG
>NW_006342155.1:0-433 GCF_000327345.1 Myotis davidii
GGATATGGAAGCAACCTAAGTGTCCATCGATAGGTAAAAAAAAAATTAAGAAATTTTGCACTAAATTAAGAAATCTACAGAGCAAATATGTACTTAGAATTGGTTTGGGAATACACACAAATTAAAATGGCTATTCTACCAATGGAAATAGAAGCTTGAAGTAAAAATTTATGATTTTTGTCCATACATATCTAGAGTAAATTCACTGAAAATTTTATGGTAAACTAATGTTGATTACACACACAAACAAAAGCTCAGTCTAGTAGTACTTATAGCCTTCTCTCTTTATTTTCTACAATATATTGAAAGTCAATCTAAGTGTAGTAAAATATTACTGATTTTTTTGTAAATATTTCTACTAAGTTTGCATTGCTTTTGATTATAGTCACCCTAGCAGGTAAGGCAAAAGTAGGTTTATAGTTGTTCATATGGA
>NW_006342156.1:0-433 GCF_000327345.1 Myotis davidii
TTCCTTTCTGAAATCAATTAAAAAAATATTTTTAAAAGAAAAGTAACATTTATAAAAAAAAAAAATTAAGGAAACCACACCCCCACGTGTGGTTTGAACTTCCTGTGCCTGCACAGCTCACACCTGCACCGTGGCTAGAGGGGGAGTTGGAGGGGGGCTCACAGGCTTCCCGAACCCACAGGCTCATGGCCAAGGGCGCAGCTCCCAGGCCCCCAGGGGCAGGTGCTGCCCTGCCTCCTGCCTGTCAGCGTCCAGCTGCTCCTCAGGGGGTGCGGGCTGAGCCAGCGGCAGGTGTAGCTCAGTGCCTGCAGGGCAGCGCGTACCTTTCAGGCGGTCTTCTTTGGTGATGATTTTGAAAACGTGCTTCGTTTCCTGCAGGAGGATCCCTGTGACGCCCACGTAGGAGGGGCACTTGGATTTTGTGACTGCGAAG
>NW_006342157.1:0-433 GCF_000327345.1 Myotis davidii
CCACTGTCCATTGCTCCCCTGGTTGCAAGTCTCTTAGGGACCCTTAGACTTTAGGAGAGAAAAGTAGAGGTGCAAGCCTAAGAGGGAAGAAAGGCCTGGGTGCTCCAGAGAGAGCCTGTGCTGGGTGTTTGCCTGGAGGGTTATCTGTTTCCTAAAGGCAGGAATGTTAGGGGAGGACTTAGGGGAGGGTCTCAATAGAATTTCATCAGCTTTATGCTGATGCACCAAGGTGAGATTTATTCCGCTGACTTAATAGTCCTTGGGTGTGGTTGGCACAAATGGCACTGGTGGGATTTTTGTGATTTATCTCCCTGAGTAGTGATTGAAGCTATTTATCCCCCGATGAAGGAGGGGGGATAAGTGTAAATCGTTTATTTTTAAGTATCCTTGGTTAGGGAAGATGGTTCTCAACCTTCCTAATGCAGTTCCTCAT
>NW_006342158.1:0-433 GCF_000327345.1 Myotis davidii
CACAAATTTCATGCATCGGGCCTCTAGTTTACAATAACCAAGATGTGGAAAGAACCTAAATGCCCATTCACAGATGAATAGACAGGAAAATAAGTGGTAGATACATTCAATGGAAAATTATTCAACCTTTAAAAAGAAGGCCATTCTATAATACACAACAACCTGCATGAACCTTGAGGACATTATGCCTAGGAAAACAAGGCAGTCACCAAAAGACAAATACTGCATGATTCTACTTATATCAGGTAAATAAAATAGTTATATTCATAGAACCCAAGAGTGGAATGGTGATTTCAGGGGTTGAGGGTTGAAGGAAATGAGGAGTTACTAATCCATGGGCATGATGTCTCAGTTAAACAAGATGAAAGAGCTTAGAGATCCTCTGTACAACATTGTACCTGTAGTCAGTACTGTACTATATACTCAAGATTTT
>NW_006342159.1:0-433 GCF_000327345.1 Myotis davidii
GAGTTACTACTACCCCATTACATGTCTTACTATCAAGTTCAAACTCAGGCAAGTTTTATTTGAATATTAAGGTTCTTAATAGCATTTTCAAGCATTGCTTTCTAAAAAACTTGTGCAGGGCACCAACAGAAGTGCAACACCATCAGTGATTTTCAACTGCATTTGGGGATTTGGGTAAAGGGGGAAATTATGTATTCAAATGACACAGGCTCCATACTCCCTTAAATTCTCACATACCTCTATGAGGAAGTTTATTGATTATTCTGTCCACTTTGTGTATAAAGCTATAGTATACTATAATACACATGCAAATAGTGTTTTGTCAACAAAAAGACTGTGAATTATACTTCATAATTATTCTGTCAAGATTTTAAGAAGGTTTCAGAATCATCAGGCTTATTTAATTACTAGAGGCCCGGTGCATGAATTTGTG
>NW_006342160.1:0-433 GCF_000327345.1 Myotis davidii
ATTGTAAAAGGAAATGATTTTATTTCCTTTTTGTAAACTAATGTGATTCAACAACACTGAAAATATGCCAGGACTTTTAAATCTTGCTAAATCAAAGTTCCTCATAGCAGAGAATATAAAAATTGGGTACAACCAATATACTTTATAATTCCTTAAATATTGACATTTTTTTGTCTTCCTTCATCCTTTCATTCCTTCTTTTGTAAATGTAAATCACGATAAACGCAATGGGTAATATTTAGGTTTGCTGTGAAAATTATTAAATATATGAAATTATAAGTGCTTGCCAAGTGCCTCATCTTTTAAGAGGACACAAATATATTCAATCGATTACAAATTGCCTGGGCCATCAACACAAGAATGAACAGTATATGACAATGAAAATCAATGACAAATTGAGTTCTGATTGCTAGACAAACTCTACAAAAAAAAA
>NW_006342161.1:0-433 GCF_000327345.1 Myotis davidii
GTGGGAGGAGGGAGGAAAGTACAATTCCAGTGGCTCCATCTTTAGAATTTCCCAGGATCCATCCACTTCCCATCATGCCACAGCCTCCACCTAGGCCACACCACCCACCAGAAGTCCTCCCTCTTCTGGCTGTGCTCCCACACAGTCTGCCCTCCCCACACAACAAGAGGGATCCCTCTCCGAAAACATCTGGTCCCAGCTCTCCTCTGCCCTACACCCTCATGGACACCCTTGAGGCAAAGCCAGGCCTTACCAGGCCTGATGGCAAGGCCGACCTCATTTCCTGCCACCACTCTCTTTCCTGCACACCACACTCCAGCAAACTGCCCCCTGTCTTCTCCTACTTTTCAGGGCAATTTCTTCCCTCACTCTTGCTGGTCCCTCCTTCTACAATGCTCTTCCCAATGTCCACATGACTCCCTCACCTCCTTCG
>NW_006342162.1:0-433 GCF_000327345.1 Myotis davidii
AATAGTAATAATCATTTGGATGTGCCAACAAAGTCATCATATTGAACAAAAGGATGAGTGTTCCATCCATATATTGTCACTGCATAATTATTATTCAACCTAATGTCTGTATCATAGCACCAAATGATCATACAGCAGGAGCTCTGTTGGCCAAAAGTGCCTATTACTTGGGTGAATTTTATGAGAACAGTGAATGAGTTTTAATCAATATAGTAGAATCAGTCATTTTAAAACCACACAAACCAGAGTATTTAATTAAATGTGATAACTAATTTAAACTATTGAACTACAGAAATTATTTATAAAATCAAAAAACATTTTAATCTATAAGAAATATATTTTATGGAACGCTCAATAAAAATATCTCAAATTTGAAATTGTATAATAATCACAAGGTACTCAAAGAAAATAGAGGTTGATAGATAAACTACCA
>NW_006342163.1:0-433 GCF_000327345.1 Myotis davidii
GTACCACTGGTGGTCCGTGAGGTCTGAAAGGTTTGTGACCGCTGGATACCTGTGCTCACTCTCGACCACACTACCCTGCTTTTTCCTCATAGCATTTGTATTACTTAAAGTTTATTCCTTATGTGTCTGTTCCACTAGAATCGAAAACCACAAGTGTTAAGAACACATCTTGTTCATCATTTCATTCCCAGCTTATAGGACAAAGCATTAAAAAATAGTAGGTATTCAATAAATACTTGCATAGTAAAGAGAATAAGTTTTTTACATTGCATGGTTTCTGTGAGGAATGTTTTAAACATATTAGAAACAGTCTGGTATGTAATAATCACTCTATAAATGATGTTCATAAAACACAAAATATGTTTTTCCATCTTGTATCATTGGCACCTAACAGTTACTAGAAATAGTATCCATATGACAATTATATTTTTTT
>NW_006342164.1:0-433 GCF_000327345.1 Myotis davidii
TCTAAATGATGAGCTGATAGTTGCTAAAGGGGTGGGGATGGGGGGAAGGGAATAAAAATAAGTGATGAGGTGGTGTCAGTCTCGTGTACCATGTACCATGGTGGTCTGGGCCAGGGTGGTTGGTCATGGAAGGTGAGACAGTGGAGGAGACACTTGAGGACAAGGATGAGTCAGCCAGGTGAAGCTCTGGGTAGAGGTGGGCAGAGTCCATTCAGGCTGCAGTCACGGCCAAAGGAAAAGAAAAGGGATGTGAACCAATTGGACATCAGGCTAGAGCAGGTGGACAAGACACGGCAGATGTCAACCCTGGTGAAGAAGACTTCAGAGGGGAAGATTCAGATTCCAACATTACAGCATGAGCTCTAGGGGACTGTGTGCAAAAGGAGGGGTCCTCAGTTTCACCTCAGGCTTTGGAGGAGACTTTCCCAAGAGA
>NW_006342165.1:0-433 GCF_000327345.1 Myotis davidii
TTTTCCCTAAAAAGTTTTCACTTGGATTCTTGTGTCCTGCTCTCATCCTAGGACTTCCCTTCACAGCCTTCCTACCTTAAATCACCTGTTTGCTGAATACTGTGGATACTTCCTCTTCCTTCCTCTTGCTAGTAGGGAATAGCCTGAGATATTTTCCCAAGAAAGGTTGCATATGAAGTAAACCTTTTGAAACCTTATATGTCTGAAGTCTTTATTCTGCCATCATACTTGGCTGATAGTATAGAACAGTGATTCTCAACCTTTTTCAACTCACAGCACACATAAAGTAACTGCTAAAATTCCATGGCACACCAAAAAATATGTTTTTTACCCCTCTGACAAAAAAATAAGTGTAATTTTGATGGATTTACAAAAAATTAATGATAATAGTAATTATTTAACCTTTTCACTCCAAAGTGACATTTTAAAAAAT
>NW_006342166.1:0-433 GCF_000327345.1 Myotis davidii
TTTTTTTTGTTTATAACTGTGTTATTTATAGCCAAAAACTGGAAACAGCCCAGATTTCTAACAGAAGAACAGATAAATTGTGATACATTCAAACATAAATTGTGATATAAATTGTGATAAAAAAGAATCAGTCATAAATACAACATGGATAAAAACATTATCAAATAACATGGATCAAGAACATGTTGCTTGAAAGAAAATAGACCCAAAGGAGTTTATACTGGATGATTCAAGAACAGGCAAAACTCATGATGGTGATAGAAGTCAGAACCACTGTTGCCTGTGGGGTGGGCATTGATTAGAGAACTTTTGGAGATGATGGTATATCTTGACTGAGGTGACCCTTACACAGATATATACATTTATCAAAATGTGCACCTAAGACTGGTGCATTTCAACATGCCTGGTAAAATTTACTCCAATAAAAAAAAAC
>NW_006342167.1:0-433 GCF_000327345.1 Myotis davidii
ATAAAACCTAACAAAAACAAACAAAGAAAACCCTCTACACACCATATAATTAAAGCACATGTAGGCACCTGCAGCTAACAGAATTTTTAAGGACTCTTTCAAATGCTTCCTTTTATAATTGTTTATACAGGAGTGTGAATCTCTGTGTAAACTAACAGCCAAGTATTATTGTGGAGGCGAAACGTAATGCTGTCCATCTCACCTATGTTGCCCATTCCATCCTTAATGATCCAAACACTACCAACTCCAAATCCTTGTCGACAGTGGCCATTGGTCCCCCTGTGCTCAATTTGTATGGTATGAGTAATATGACTCCTATGGCGAAAATGGCCTGCAGAGAAACAGTTTTCGTCGTAGTAACAAACTAAAATTATAGCTGCTACCAAAATAGTATCTTGAATTCAAAAATCAACATCAGATGATTAGGTCATTG
>NW_006342168.1:0-433 GCF_000327345.1 Myotis davidii
AGAATGCATGTGAGTGTGTCTCTACTTTTATTAGTTCTGGGCAGCATGTCATGTACTCTTATAATGTGAGGCTTTGTTTCGCTGTGTTTTCCTTCAATTCTGGAAAGTTCTCAGCCAAATTCCCTGAAAATAATACTTCTCTGATAATCCATGAGCTTTCTCCTTATGATAAAAATCTTATTGGGCATATGTTGGAGTCTTTCCATGCTACACTGTCCTTATCTCCTTTGTGTTTCATCTTTTTACCTTTTGCTAAATTCTGGGCAGATATTATTCTCTTCAAATATTTTTGATGACTATGTGTTTTTGTTTTTACATTTGTTTTTTATTCTCCTTGTTTTCCTGCTTGCCTATATTTGTTTTTATAATTCATTGTTCTCTTGCATGAATAGCACAAATGTTCTCATAGTATTTCCTTTATCACATTGTTTGC
>NW_006342169.1:0-433 GCF_000327345.1 Myotis davidii
GAAAGCTATGCCAGAGTGTGTCTTACCATCTAAAACCCAAAAATGCTTTCTTATAACAATTTTTTTTCACCATTTTATTAGCTCTCTGATGCCTTTAACAACATGCTCTTACATTTCGCCCATTTTTTCTTAGTTATTCTTAGTGGGAGCATTGGTTAGCATGTGTCTACCTGGTCTTCCATGATCAGAATTAAAATTCCTTAGGTGATTACTTCCTCAGGCACTAAGCGGATGCTGTGGAAGTAAAAGTAGGATCTGGTCCCAGATCCCGGATTCTGGGGTCAGGAACGTGCTTACACAGGAGGAGGTCCGGGCTCTCCCGGGCTCTGGCTCCAGTGGGGGCAGTGCGGACGGAGCGCCCGAGGCCCTTTCTGTAGGCTTACTCATGACTTTCCATTCCCTGGGCCTTGGCGTGCTGGCCTGCTCTCAGGTG
>NW_006342170.1:0-433 GCF_000327345.1 Myotis davidii
ATTTAATTTCTATAAATAAGTGTTATTGCTATGAGCAAAAGAAAAACTAAACAAAACCTAAGCAGTTTAAACACTATAATTTGTATTACTTTACCAATGAGCATAGGTATGAAAGATAAGTGAATTCTTAGTAATTGTTAAAAGTCTGGTGACCACAGACCATTCCTCTGTCCCACTAGTGGTAAGACATTTGGTAGAGAAAAAGGGAAGTAGGTACACCTTTTTCAATTCCATTCAATATATACTAGTATTTATCAAATGCTTTCTATTCAGGGCATAAATGAAAATAAAATGTACATGGATTTTATAAAATGTACATTTTATTTTCATTTAGATTATTTTTCTCCAAATATGCTGTTGAACTCAGCTTGCTGTCAATTAAAGTCATACACATTCAGGTATAGGCTTTTTACAAATATCATAAAATCTAGGT
>NW_006342171.1:0-433 GCF_000327345.1 Myotis davidii
TGGAAATGATAGTAAAAATTTAAAACATTGGATTATTTGTTTTGTTAAATACTTATTAATGAGCAGACTAATTTTGGATAATTACTAGGAATGTTTACAATTCTGTCAAAGTTTACCTGCATAAATGTTCATAATTTGGGGAGCGGCAGCAGTGTCAAAATGGTCCTAAAGATAGTTGCATCTTGCATTTTAAATTGTGAAAGGAGGATCTTAAGAGAATAATTAACTGGTGGGTTAGTAATTTGCCATTAACTTTTTGAATCATAATTAATGACAAAGTTTTTATTTTGAATCATAATACAAATATTTCATATTTTTAAAAGTATATGATAATTATTTGTAAAAAATATATTTTTAGTCATTTTGTCCGCATCTTATAAAATCCAAATTTACAAATCTAGATACATCCTATCTAATAAAAGAGTAATATGCA
>NW_006342172.1:0-433 GCF_000327345.1 Myotis davidii
GGGTCAATGGTGAAAGAAAAGGGGACATCTGTAATACTTTCATCAACAATAAAGATACATTTTTTAAAAACCTATTTGGATTTGAAAGAATTGAGCCAGGAGATACCACAGTCTCTTTGACTAAAATATTAAGCCTGTGATGAAGACACATTTCATTTCAGAAGTAGATGAAACTTAAATCCTTTATGGAGAAAACCACCTTTCCCATCTCAAACCCTCCCACCCCCCATTATCATTCACTATGTTTATCTTTGTCAGCTTCCCTGTAATGAAGACTCAGGATAAAACAAGCAAACTGATAAGAATGACAAGAATGAAAGCCAGATAGCTTGGACAGATACTTGCAGAGACAAGAACTGGGGACAGTGATGAGCAACAAAGTGTCCTGAGTAGAGTCCTAACTATTAAAAGGCTATCCTGGAGGATCTGGGCC
>NW_006342173.1:0-433 GCF_000327345.1 Myotis davidii
TACCTTCCCTCTGAAGTTTGACAGTCTGATCAACGCTCCTCTGTCTCTGGATCTAAGGACAAAAAAAGTAATATGTATTTTTACATGTTAACATAAAAAATCATTCTAAGTTAGTCAATAAAGTCCTGACATCTCTCAGGCCTTCCTGCAACATTCCTACAGCTGTCATCATACAACATTATAAACAATGTGTGCAAAATTGCATTTTTTTAGAGAATACTCTGGGATACCATGTAATATCTTAACAGGCCTCTGTATTTATTATATGTGAGAACTGATCTTTGGTGATGTCTGTGATATTCTTAAGGAAAGTTTAATGATTTATATTGTTTCTTAACTTTATCATATAAAATCTTACTACATATGCTATACAGAAATAACAAATCTAATTTTTTGCACAAAAATTAGTTAATACTTTTAACAAAAAAAAAAA
>NW_006342174.1:0-433 GCF_000327345.1 Myotis davidii
GCCAGCGCTGAGGACAGAGTCAGCCCAGGCTGAGGAGAAACTGTGCTGAGAGGCAGAGCCTGACAGTGCCACCTGGGTCCTGCTGTCATCTTGAAATCAAACCCCGGACTCCCACAGTTACCCAACACCGTACAGTCTCAATTTTTGCTTAACCCCGATTCTTACAACTAATCGAGTCCTAATTGATATATCACCAGAGCTTATGATCAGCATAAGAAGTCCTGTTACCAACTTAACTATTACAATTTCAGCCTTAAGTAAAGATAATTGTCTACCCAGGCCTGAGGAAATAGCAAAATAACTAGGAACATTCCTTCTACTAAAGAATTTTTCTATCACTAGAGGGTGCTAGATACCATCTCAGCCAAGTAAGGAAGAAACTGAAAAATTCATGTCTATCAATTAATCCTATATAATAAAAGGGTAATATGCA
>NW_006342175.1:0-433 GCF_000327345.1 Myotis davidii
ATAAGTCATTCATAATGCCTTGACTAGAGTAAACAGCATGGTAGTGGAGATATTATTACCTGATTCTACAAATTGGCCATCTCTTTAGTTCTATATGCCAGCCTCTGTGGTGGGGGTTAGGGAGACAGAGGTGAATCAAACCGTTTCTGCATTTTGAGGAGCTTCCTATCTTGTAGGGGAGGTTGATATCAAAACAATCACAATAAAAAGTACAATGATAGCTTAGAGGTCCAGATTTTGGGTTAAAATTTTGGGAAAAAATAACTAGGCATTAATTTCCATACCAGTTCAATGAAAATTATGAATAGGCCAATACAAACTGTTAGAAACAGGAGTATGATTTCGGAGTTTGCTCATCTTTCCCACTAGGTCCAAGCAGGCCTTGGCTGTAACCGCATGGGGCTGGGGACACCCAGGAACTTTATGGGAAAGC
>NW_006342176.1:0-433 GCF_000327345.1 Myotis davidii
TGAAGAAGAATACTTTTAATGAAGTCTGCTCTTTTTTCTTTTTATGGATTGGTTTTTGTTGTCATATCTAAGAAATCTTAGTTTAATCCAAGGTCAAATTTTCTCCTAAATTTGTTATTAGAAATAATATAGTTTTAGCTCTTACATTTAAACTAAGACACATTTTATTTGATTTTTGTAGATGGTGTTAGGTAGGGATATTTTAAAGTCTCTATCTCCTCCCTGTGTATGTAGTAGCCTCCCAGTTAGCCATGGATATGTAATTTATCTAACACCTCCATGTCTTTCTTCTCATATACAGGATTTGCCTGTTAAATTTCAGGCTAGTCAGCCAGTTTGTTGTTCATTTTAAAGATAACTGCAACCTCAGGTTAGAAGTGTTGTCAGTTTTCTCCGTTCATTTCCTATCAGTTTTGCTATTTTTACTAACAAG
>NW_006342177.1:0-433 GCF_000327345.1 Myotis davidii
TTGCATTTCATGCAAATCTCTCACCTGAAGTGTACAGTGTTTACTAGTATGTTCATGGACATAGATTACAACAGTACATTGTAGAACATTTTATCGCCTCAAAAAAAGGGGTGTCCTCTAGCTATCATCCTTATTCCCCCAGCCCTAAGCCACCATTGGTCTGTCTCTATGCCGAAGTCTTTTGTTCTTTTTGATACTGTTAGAACAGTTTTCTGGGTTTTAGTTTCAGATTGTTCATTTTGACTGTAATTACAGTTGGTTTTTGTATATCAATCTTGTATCCTGCAACCCCACTCTACTCATTTATTCTGACGTATTTAGTGAGTCCCTCTAGGACTTTCCTTATTCAAGATGATGTCATCTGCAAATAGAGGTATTTTACTTCGTTTCTCTGCATGCCAGTGCCCTGGCTAGAGCCTCCAATACAATATTG
>NW_006342178.1:0-433 GCF_000327345.1 Myotis davidii
TCAACATCATTAATCATTAGGAAAATGCAAATCGAAACCACAGTGAGATGCCACTTCACACACATTAGGGTGGCTATAATAATTTTTTAAAAAAGGAAAACAAATATGCAAATGTGGAGAATAAACTATCATTCATTGCTGTTTGGGGTGTAAAATGGTACAGCTACTACAGAAAACTGTTTGACAGTTCCTCAAAAAGTTTAAGTTGACCATAAAAAACAAATATTCCACTCCTCAGTATATATCCAAGAGAACTGAAAAGATTTGCTCACAAAAAACTGTATATAGATAGTCATAAGAGTGCTATTTATAATATGCGATAATGGGAAACACAAATGCCCATCAGTTAGTACATAGATTTAAAAAGTATTTTATATCCATACAATAAAATATTATTTAGCCACAAACAGAAATAAAATCTAGAAAAACCTAA
>NW_006342179.1:0-433 GCF_000327345.1 Myotis davidii
AAAAAAACACCCAATCATAGTAGCAAAAAGAAAAATAATAATTTTTAAAAAATGAGAATAGTTTGAGGGAGCTTTAGAACAACATGAAGCATAACAACATGTGAATCCTAAGGTAACCAGAAGGATAAGAGAGAGAGAAAGGGATCAAGACTCTATTTGAAGAAATAATGAACAAATATTCCCTTAACCTGGTGAAGAAAAAACACTCAGAAGTCTATGAAGTTCATAGAGTCCTAAACAAGATGAATGAAAAGGACCATACCAAGACATATCATAATTAAAATTTCGAAGGTGAAAGACAAAGATAAATATTAAAGCAATAAGATAAAGACAGTAGTCTATTAAACAGCTCCTATAAGACTGTGAACTGATTTTTCAACAGAAACATTTCAAGCCAGAAGAGATTAACAAGAAATATTAAAAGTGATGAAAA
>NW_006342180.1:0-433 GCF_000327345.1 Myotis davidii
TTTGGTCTGCTGTATTCACTTAGCATAATGTTTTCAAATTTTATTCATATTGTAGGACATATCAGAACATCATTTTATAGCTGAATAATATTCCACTGTGTACATAGATATTTCTTCTTTTATGACTGACTTATTTCACTTAGCAAGCCTTCAAGATTCATCTCCATTGTAGCATGTGTAAGAATTTCTATCCTTTTTAATGTTCCTCTGTGTATATGACACATTTTGTTTGTCCACTTATCTGTTGATGAACATTTGGGTTGTTTCCACATTTTGGCTATTGTAAGTAATGCTGCAATAATATGGCATACAAGTATATGGTTGAGTCCTTTTAATCTTTTTAGATATATATTAAGGAGTGTAATTGCTAGGATATATAGGGTTGGGCAAAAGTAGGTTCACAGATGTTTGTATGGAAAATAATACAATAATT
>NW_006342181.1:0-433 GCF_000327345.1 Myotis davidii
TGCCACAAACTGGGACAAATACCAAATACGTATTATAAATTTCCTATTATAAATTACAACATCACAGATAGCATCAAAGCAATCAGCAGAAAAATCAAACCTTTGTGCTACTTCTTACATTTATCTTGGGGTGTAGTACTGGCTTTGCTTTGATTGCCATATGGGAGTTGGATACCATTTTCTTTTCTATTGATTGGGTTCTGAGTCCTCCAAAACACATCCTTAGGCAAAAATCAAGATGTTAGCAACTTGTTTGGGAGGTGCAAACCCAGGTCAGTGAAGAAAGGACAAACAAAAAGGGAAGTGAGGCCAACTAAGATGTGATACAGTGCACCGCCATGGGTTATCATTCCAACCTCTGCTTTGAAAAGACACAGCAGATCACTCCACAGCTTTATTTGCTTGGCATAGGAGTCAAAAAGGACTGCAGAAA
>NW_006342182.1:0-433 GCF_000327345.1 Myotis davidii
CTGTCAGTTTTCTCTAAAACTTGACTATGCTGAAGGTGGATCACAGAGGCCTCTTTCCTACATGTCTCATTTCTGCTTTGAACATCGACATGATGCTCAGAGATGTGGCAGCTACTTTGTAGCTGCGAGGTGGCAAGCACAAAGCCAGAAGGCTCAAGCCAAGGGTGGCATAGCCAAGGGAGGAAATGCTGTTGAAATACTGCATCTGACTGAGATTGCTCATCTACAGACTTCTTCCATGTGGGAAGTTAAAATTATTTATTGCATGAGCCTCTGGTAATGGAATTTTCTGCTTCTTGCTGATGAAGGCATTCATAATGGATACAGTTTACTTGTTTATCTTTACTAGCAGATTATTAATGTTTGGTTCAACATACTTTAACTTCTTGGATGGAATATTTTAAATATCTTCATCTTCATATTTACTTTTTTT
>NW_006342183.1:0-433 GCF_000327345.1 Myotis davidii
TGCTTTGAATTTCCTCTCCTGGAATTACTGAAAGTAACAATCCTATATTCACTTAAAAATTATGTTTGCCTTTGGGACATGGATTTATATATCTTGGTATTTTTACACTTATCTTAGTAAGCAAATTGGTTTACATTTAAATAAAATTCCTAGATAGCAATAATAATACTAACAATAGCTTACAGCTCTTGTGCATTTACTTGTGACAAGCCCTGGCATAAGTTCTTTACAGAAATAACTTCTTTAATATTCATACTTAACTTGTTATTTATATTCTGTATTATTCTCATTTCACTGATGAAAACTGTAGCACAGAAAAGTAGAATTAGCACTGTATACAGCATTTTGGTTCCCATGCTGACACACATTTGGGGTACACTCCCAATTTCTAAAAAATATTGACACAAATATGGATACACAGGCACATAGGTTG
>NW_006342184.1:0-433 GCF_000327345.1 Myotis davidii
TGGTTATGTGGGTTGGCTGCAGCCCTGTCCCACACCTATATTTTAGGACCTAAGCAGGTAGGTGGAGCAGCATTTACCTGGGACATTGACTGTCTCTTTGCAGAAGGAAAAGAGAGATGGCTGAATCATGTATTAGCTCCTGAAATGACAAATATAACAGCTCCTCATATTTCATTGGCCAAAGCAATCTACACAGTCATGCTTGAGTTAAACAGAGTGAAAATATATAATCTTCCCTCAAGGAGAGATGCCATAGGGAGGGAGGAGCATGGACTGTTTTGTGTGTAATAAAATCCCTGACCTGGAGAAAGGCAGAGGTATCTGTAAGATGACTAATTGTTGTAGCAGAGAATGCTGAGGTTCACCAATATTTGTGTTCTCTTCTTTTTCCTGATAATACACCTAGACAATTATTGTCCTCTCTTAAGAGTAA
>NW_006342185.1:0-433 GCF_000327345.1 Myotis davidii
TTTTTCCCCCCATCATATCAGGTTTCATTTCCCACTCATTTCCCGCCTCTTCTCTCTCTATTTTTTTAAATGTATTGTCTGATTATTTCTTTATGTTTCCTGTTTTAAATGTCACTCAGCCTCTGTCCCCATTTCTTTCTGCTACCAGGTAAGAGATTGATTTTCCTCACCCTGCAGATCTATCCTCCACACCTCCACTCTCTGTTCCTAATATGACTTTGGAAAAAGCCAAAATGGTAGGAGGGAATAAACTACTAGGTTCCTTTATCGTATTTACATGCACATATTTTAGCAATACAAAGTAAAGGTTATGAAAATGACCAGGAAATCAGAAAGGTTTATTTCTAAATATGGCCCTTTTGCAGTTTTTAAAGTACTGTGTAGGTTGTTCTTTGATAATTTCACAGAAACAGAAAAATTACATTTAACCACT
>NW_006342186.1:0-433 GCF_000327345.1 Myotis davidii
AACTATTTAAAAATGTAAAACCCATTCTTAGCTCACAGGTCTTCCAAAAACAGTCAAAGAGCTTGATTTGGCCCACATGCTATAACTTGCAGATGGCTGATACAATCACCCTCTGAAATGTGGACACAGAAAAAAACACACACACACAAAAAACACAGTAAGGATCTTAATAGCCAGTTTACATAGGCCTATTGCAGTCTTAATATTTTTGTAAAATATCCATAGTCAGGCAATTAAATCAGATGATCCCATGGATGAAATAAGCTGGCCCATCAATAAGATATGAAAAAGAATTGACTAAAATTCCTGTGACAGCAGGGAAAATGACTTTTGAGGAGATGAAGGAGAAAGAAGGCAGAATACAGAGAACTTTTCTAGGAGTACATAAAATTGGGAAGTTTACGACATTCAAAGTTTCTTTGGAGACTTTACT
>NW_006342187.1:0-433 GCF_000327345.1 Myotis davidii
CAATGAAGGAACTATACTCAAGGACATGGTACAATCACACTACCATAATGTTGAGTGACAGAAACTAGACAGAAGAAATATAATAAAATATAATTACAGTCATTCATAGGGAAAAAAACCCAAAATATATTATTTGGGGTTAGTTGGTAAAACAATAAAGTAAAGCAAGGGAATGACGATTAGAAAAGGTAGGAGAGTAGAAGCTCCTAAGAGAGCTTGAGTGGTTTGAGATCAGAAAATGGCCCGTAAAAGGCTTCAGGGTGCTAATAATGTTTTAATTTTTAAACTGGTATTCACTTCATAGCTATTCCTATAATTATATTCATAGAAGTTTTATGGCCTTTTTTAATGTGTGTTATGTGTCACAGTTAAAAAAATAAACCAACACAATGCATTATGATTAAAAATGAAGGACCTACTAGAGTAGGAAATT
>NW_006342188.1:0-433 GCF_000327345.1 Myotis davidii
CCCACAGCAATGCCCATCGCCTACAGAGTGCGGATTTGTGGGTGAGCCCTGCTGGGCCCTGGGGTGGAAAATCAGACTGCTGGCCTCACGGGAATCCTGCAGACCAAGCACATAGCGGCCTTTGTGTGAGGGGGACCGAGTCAGCTTCCGGACTGCAGAATGCCCAGCTGCTGAGGGCAGGCTGAGCGGGGCTGGGAGACGCTGCGATGGGGACGGCCCGCGAGGGTGGCTGTGAGGGTGCGTGCGTCCCACACAGGGTTTGACCTGGGGAGGCACAAAGATGAGTAAGACACTTCTCACCATCTGGATTGCCCATCACCAAGCTCCCAGGGGGTGGGGACGGCATTTTCCTTTGCTGTGGGTGGGTGTGAGTTAGTACAACGCTCCCCAGAGGCCACGCTACCGACAAACACCAAAAGCCCTAACACCGGGA
>NW_006342189.1:0-433 GCF_000327345.1 Myotis davidii
TATCCACTGAGCCAAACTGGTTTTGGCTATTTTTAAAGATATCAAGAAAACTTCTAGAAGAAATAAAGTTAACAAAAAGCAGGAGTTAGAAAGGATAGGAGAGCTGGTGCAAAATGGCAATAAATTTCTCATTTTTATAGTAAGGAGTCAATAGATTCTTTCTAAATTAAGACAGATATAAGGACATTATTTACAAAGTAGCAAGCAATTTTACCTCCCAAGTCTAGCTATCCAGTATCTAGGATACAGTGGGGGTTCAGTGAAAAATTATTGAATGCATTGATTCAACATATTTTTGGAGAGTCCACTGTATGCCAGGCAATATTCTAGGAATTGGGGATGCAATGATTAAGAGATTAAGTCTCTGACCAACTGATGGTCCTCAGATGGGCAGGGATGGGGAGGCTGGGTAAAAGAGATAAAGGGATTAAGA
>NW_006342190.1:0-433 GCF_000327345.1 Myotis davidii
AAAAATCAATGGAAACATATCCTCGAGTGAGGGTTAACAACAACAACTAAAAAACCACACGGACACACAAAAACAAAATATATTAGTTTTAAAAAGAAATTATAGATTTTACCCTGAGAATTCATAAAGTGTTCTGTATTTCTATCTTTTCCTCATTTTAAAAATTATACATATAGGACACAATAGGCTGCACAAACCTACAAGCAGGGATGTGCTGGATCATGAGAGTCACTTGTTAAATTTCCTGGTGTGAAACAGCCTTCATTAAAAATTCTATAACTTGCAATTAAATTGTATTAAAAACAAAGGTAACATAAATTTCACCACTTTCCAATTACTTTACTATACTTTATCATCTTTGCTGTAGAGGTTACATATGTCTATTGGACCTATATGGTAGAAATCTATATATATGAAAGGCTAATATGCAAAG
>NW_006342191.1:0-433 GCF_000327345.1 Myotis davidii
TCTCTTCAAGAAAGCCTGTAGAATGGATTCTGTATCTGAAAACCAGAAACTGTGTGGTGTGTGTGTTAGTTTAAAATTAAGATAGCAAACGGTAATGTTGATAGTAACATATAGTTTTTTTACATGGTAAACAAAAAATATGTACTTTTGCTGATAGCTATTGCACTGCAGGTACCTTAAAATAAAATTGAAAGGATATTGTGTTGGTAATTGTGCATTAGATATTAATTTATAAATGTAAGCCCAATTAAAAATGAAAGTTTTTTTTCCCTGAGTTAGAATGTCAAAGCCACAGAAAATATTCCACTCAATAACCAAAGCTCTGAGATGAATGCTGTTTAATACATTAAACCAAGACCTTTCTAATTCAAGTCATTTGTGAATCAAGAGGCAACATCTTTAGATTGCCATTTTAGAAATTATTGCTAAAAAA
>NW_006342192.1:0-433 GCF_000327345.1 Myotis davidii
AAAAAATAAGCAAGGAGTATTACAAGTGATACCACAAACATATAAAGGATTATAAGAGACTAGTAGGAACAATTATATGTCAACAAATTGGACAACCTATACATAATGGATGAATTCCTAGAAACATACAATTTACCGTAAGTGAATTATGAAGAAATAGAAAGTCTGACCAGATTGATTTATAGTAAGGAGATTGAATCAATAATCAAAAACTTCCTAATAAACAAAGTCCAGGACCAGATGGCTTCCTTGGTGAATTCTACCAAACATTCAAAAACAGAGTTAATACTAAACTTTTTCAAATTCTTACAAAAAAAGAGAAGAGCAGGGAACTCTTCTAAACTCACTTTATGAAGCCAGCATTACCCTGATATAAAAACCAGACAAGGATGACACCAGAAAAGAAAATTACAGGTCACTATCCCTGATGAAC
>NW_006342193.1:0-433 GCF_000327345.1 Myotis davidii
GTTGTTGCTGTTGTTAATCTTCACCTGAGGATAATTTTTCCTCAGGGGAAAGACAGAAAGAGAGAAACATTGATGTAGGAGAGACACATCAATTGGTTGCTGGGGATTGAGCCTGAACTAAGGTATGTGCTCTTGACAGGAATCAAACCCACATCACTTCAGTCTGCAGGCCAATGTTCTAACCAATGGTTCTAACCATTTGAGAAAAAACTGTTTTTATTTTTAAAACTTATTGTTGAGATTATTACAGATGTCTCCCCATTTTTCCCTCCTTGCCCCCCTCCACCTGGCTCACAACCCACCTCAGGCCTTCCCCACACTATTGTCTGTGGCCATGGGCAATGGTATATGCATATGTACTCTGGTAATCTCTTCCCACTCACTCTGAGATTCATCAACTTGTTCCATGCTTCCATGTGTCTGGATCTATTTT
>NW_006342194.1:0-433 GCF_000327345.1 Myotis davidii
TTTTTTGCCCTAATTTCAAATAAATAGAAATACAGTACTTAGTAATATCAGCTTACCCCAAATCACCTGCAAACATTATCAAAAAATTTAATTTGACTGGATTCCTGTCTCAAAGCCTTGGCCATAGCTAAATCCTATTTTCAAATGGGCTTTTTGAGGACCAGATTTAGATCTTCATTTACTAAAATTTACTAATACTGTCCTTGTGACCAGCACCCAGTGCTTATGTTGAGAATAAAATGGAAGTAGCAGCATAGCTGATAGTGCTTCTAGCATGTGTCTGTTTAGTTGTGTGCACAGTATTGTTATAAGCATTTTTCATGTTCTTGGAAGGAACTTCAGCATTATTTGAGACATCATTAATAATTTTATTTGTGATGTTAAGTGGACATCACATTTATTTAGAATTCAGTGGTTCTCAACCTTCTGGCCC
>NW_006342195.1:0-433 GCF_000327345.1 Myotis davidii
TGATGGTAAGAAAATGGGTCCCCTAAGTGGCTTGATAGAAGAGATATCAATTTAGCAACATGATTTCAGGGGTTGGGCTGGAGAGTGAAAAGGAGGGTTCATACTGCAAAAAAAGCAACAGCAGAGTCGTGTGCCACTGAAGCGATGGAGGTGTGGCCTGACCGAAGCACTGAAACAGGTTGAGAAGTGCCAGGAAGCGACCAGAGGGCACAGGTGGAAGCCATGCTCCGTGGCTGCCCAGCACTGACCCGCCTCTTCCTCCTCTGGATCCTGGATTTCATGCCACGTTACTTAACTCATCAAATGGGGGCAGGAACCAGGGACAACTAAGAAGAAAGGACAATTGTTAGAGAAAAATAAAAAGATTATGGAGGAAGGAAGCCTGCATATGGTAAACATTGTTTCATAAAAAGCACAGATGATAAAAATAAAC
>NW_006342196.1:0-433 GCF_000327345.1 Myotis davidii
GTGAAACTCACAGCCAGCATCAGATTTAGTAATAGAAGACGGAATATTTCCCCCAAAGATGAGAAACAAGGCAAAGATTCCCACTCCTAGCGCTTCTATTCCACATTGTACAGGAAGTTCCAGCCAGTGTAATAAGACAAGGAAAAGAATTCAATGACATCCAGTTGAAAAAAAATAATAAAACTGTTTATTTGCAGATGACATTATTGTCATATGAAAATTTTGATGAAATCTGCAAAAAATATTAAAACTAATAGGAGTTTTCAATGTTGAAAGATACAAGAAAGATATTTAAAAAATCAATTGTTTTCTATGTAATAGCAAAAAAATACTCAGAAATTAAAGTTTGATAAATGCCTCTTTAAAGTTACTGCATTCAACCAGATGACCGTTACTTAAGGATTCTCTCTGTGTTGTTTTAGTCTTTTTTTTT
>NW_006342197.1:0-433 GCF_000327345.1 Myotis davidii
TTTTTGAGGTCACCAGTCTTCCAGGATGCTTCTAAGTCGGACAAACACCCCTGGTAATAGTCTCACCCCCCACTCCCCCAAGAGAATTCCTGAAAGAAGCTAATTAAATTCCTAAAGCTAATCTTCAATTCTTATTGTTCATTCTTCCCTTGTCTCCATTCAATCTCTGGTCAGCTTCAACCTGGTCAGCTTCAATCTGCTCTCCTCCTCCCTATCCCTCCCTGAGGCCAGTTAACTGACTGTGGGGGAAGGGGGATGAACTTGCCTTTAGCACATGCTTATTCTGTTTTATTAATTCAATCCAATTCTAAACTTAGATTATATTGACATTGAAAAGCAAAGAAGACTAATCAATATTAGACTTGATCATTTGCTACGATTCCTAGGGCATGATAAGCCTGATGCTCATCAATGGGAAATGATCATAATAGGC
>NW_006342198.1:0-433 GCF_000327345.1 Myotis davidii
ATTTAATACTATGTTTCTGAAACACAGGCAAGTGATAACACCATGAATTAACCCTTTTCTGTGAGCTACCTAAGTAGTTTACGTGGATTATCTCATTAAATCTTCTAAGAATAGTGTGTGGTAGCTACCATATCCATTTTACAGATGGGGAAACTTGAGACTTAGAGGAGTTAAATAACTTGCCCAGCCTTACAGTGCTGAGGAGAAAAGCCAGATTTGAACCCAGGGAGCCTGGCCGGCTGAAGAGTCCATTATTTACCTGTCAGACTTAAGTTCATTATTTTTTTTTCTATAGTTGAGAAGATTCTGACATCAAAGGGCTAAAGAACTTTCTCAAGACCAAAGCACAAACTTTTCAGAAACATATAGTAATTGGCATGAGACTCCTTGAGTTATTATTGAATGAGCTTTTGCTTAAAGTTTATCTTGACCT
>NW_006342199.1:0-433 GCF_000327345.1 Myotis davidii
GGCAGGGCCACCAAGACTTGGGAAAAAAAGATCAAGAAAGTCTTCTCATTGCAGATGGTGCTGTCCCAGGACATGGGAGAGGAGCAAGCTCTTGAGCAGTATTTCCTTCCTCCCATGAAATTGAACTCAGCAGCATGGGGCTACCATAACAAATCAAGATAGTCTTCCATTGTCGGTAAGCCCTCAGGAGTGGAGCAAGCTCAATGTCTCCCATTAGATGCTTAGCATTGCTTTCTTGAGCCATGGACTGCCTCCAAAGGTCCCAGCTCTGAGCAGTGTTCCCCTTTTCCCACTGAGCTGAACTCAGCTGCATAGGGCTACCAGGATTTGGGAAAACATATCAAGACAGTCTTACATTGGGGGTGGTACTGGACAAGCCATCAACTGCAGAGGAAAGAATGGGCCCCATTCCAAAGCCTCACAGCTCAATGTC
>NW_006342200.1:0-433 GCF_000327345.1 Myotis davidii
AGCTATTCAGATATCTAGATTGTTAAGCATATTTTCCAATTTTATAAAATAGAAAAGGTTTTTAACCTAGGATGACAATAAAATGTTGTGTCAAAACGAGACTCCTTTTCCTGTACATCCATTGGCAGGAACATCTAACACGGGGAATTTACCGCTTCTGATGGAGCAAAGTCAAATTTTGAGATTTACTGGAGAGCCTGTCTCAATCTGCTGAGTTAGCAAAATGAGGAGTGCTTGTTTGGCTTTCTGGGTCCTGTTTTGGAACTCCCTGGTTTCTCTTACCTTCAGAGAGACATGGCTTACAACATAGTGGCTCAGTAAACAAAAAGTCCTTTCAGGTCAAAGTGATTTGCCTTCCAATTTTCCTTGAATTAAAACTGATTCTCTGCTTAAATGGAGACTCACACCTCTCTTTCCATAATCCCAAAACTGT
>NW_006342201.1:0-433 GCF_000327345.1 Myotis davidii
TTTGAATATGGCTACTAGAAAGCTGAGTGTTACATGTGGTGGCCTGCGTTATATTCCTATTGCACATCTCTGATCTAGGCAGGGTTGGCATGTTTTTCTGTAAAGAGCGAGGTACTAAATATGTTAGGCTTTCCAGGCCGACAGTGGTCTCCATTGCAACTGTTCAACTCTGTTGTTACAGCAGGAAAGGTGCCAGAGGAACAATGCACACGCATGGGTGTGTCTGTTTAAAAAAACAAACCGGAATTCTTTACTCGTGGACACCAACATTTACATTTCATGTCACTTTCACTTGCCCCCAAATATTATCCCACTTTTGATTTTCCCCAACCATTAAAAACTGTGAAAGCTATTCTTGGTTCTCAGCCGTATACAAATAGGCATGAAGCTGGGCCTGAAATTTGGGCCGAGGCTGGCCAGCTCCTGCTCTAGA
>NW_006342202.1:0-433 GCF_000327345.1 Myotis davidii
GGACCCCCAATCCCAGGAACCTACTAGGATTTCAGTCTCCTCCCTCCTCCTCTCTCAGCCCAGGCTCTCCCTCCCCCAGGCCTCGGCATGGGACGCCCACGGCCTGCTGCCATGTGCGCCTGGATCTTCCTGCTCTTGCTGCTGGAAGCCTGTGCAGGTGAGGGGGGCCGGCCGGCACCGGTGGTGAGTGTGCGCCTGTGTGCACGTTGTGGTGGCTGTGTGGGTGCCTGTGGTGGGTGAGGGAGGTGTGAGGTGTGTGACCGCATGTGGGGGCTCTGGGGCTGGCTTTGGTGGGGACAGGCGGAGGCATGGCTCTGGGGACAGCAGGTAGGAGCGTGTCAGGGGATGCTGCAGGTTTGCATGAGCACACCTAGCTTGCGGGCTGCTTGCCGAGGGCATAAGACACCCATGGGAGTGTAGGAGCATGTGGAAG
>NW_006342203.1:0-433 GCF_000327345.1 Myotis davidii
TCTGCAGGAAGAAACTGGAGATCAAGAGTAAGATTCTACAATGGGTCCAACATTTCAGACACTGCCTCTCCCTCTCCTTGGCAAGAACATCAGTGGTGATCATTGATCAGTAATATGTAATGATCATTATTAGAATCATTTCTACCTTTGAGAATACGGAGGCTCAGGACACTGGCCACTTTGCCTAAACTTCACAGTTAGTCAAGATTCAAAGCTAAAATGAAATGTTTGTCCAATCTGTGCTAAAACAAAACCAAAACCAAAATCCTAGACCGCATTGCTGCTCAAAAGAAATGCATTCAGAAGCTGAGGCGAGTGCAGCTGGAAGGATGTTTGGCAGACTTGGCCTGAGGAACCACTTCTGCTGTTTGTGAAAACAACACAGGGGTGGGGGTGGGGGTGGGGAAGGGTGTGTGTGTGTGTGTGTGTGTGT
>NW_006342204.1:0-433 GCF_000327345.1 Myotis davidii
AAAGAAAAACATGAAAATTAGGATACATAGTCTAATTAAAGATTGTGTGCAGGTACCAGCTATAAAAATAAATTTGTAAAAGATTGGATATCTGGGCATGGCAATTTTCAAGTCATTTGAATAGTTGCATGAGAAGCACCTCTGAAGTCAGGAACATCCTAGAGTCTAGACTATCAACAAATGAAAGCTCAGCATGGTTCATGTACCCACTGTATTAGTTGGCCAGGGCTGCCATAAAAAAGTATCACAAACTTGGTGGCTTAAAATAATAGGAATGTATTGTCTCTCAGTTCTGGAGGCTGGAAGTCTGATACCAAGGTATTGGCAGAGTTGATTCCTTCTTGGAGATTGAGAGGGAGAATCTGTTCCTAACTTCTGGTGGCTGATGGCTATCTGCCAAAACCTTCGTGGTGGGGTTCAGGATCTGAAGGAG
>NW_006342205.1:0-433 GCF_000327345.1 Myotis davidii
AAAAAAAAAAACTGTGATTAAGTAACAAAGTATAAGAAAGGTTATTCTTAGAAATGATGAAAATGCTTCAACATTAGGAAATGAGAGGAAGAGACAAAGGATGATTTATATTTAAAAGAACAAATAAAATTAACTACACATGGGTAGCGGTGAGATTAGACCTTCAAATATGTGTATCTCATTTTTAAAAGGCCTTTGAAGATCAAAAGAGTAGATAGGTATTTTGAAACAAAGAGCACTAAGGACTCTAGTTCTATGAGACTAAAAGTGAGTTGGACTTTTATTACAAGTTATCAGAGGTGAAAGACCTCAGCATACTCATAGGTAACTGGGAATTAAGAATTCCCAACAGTTTCTCTGGCAAACTGCTCTTTGACTTTTAGGTGCCGCCCGCCCCCCCTTTTTTTTGTTAATCCTCATCTGAGGATATTTC
>NW_006342206.1:0-433 GCF_000327345.1 Myotis davidii
TGGTTGGCCCCACGGAAAGTTATTTTATTTCCAGAAATAAACTATATGAATGAAATTACACATAATTGCTATTATCTCAAGCCTATCATTTTGCTCTTATTCTACAAAGCTGTAGTTCTTACTCTCCATCGCTATGTTCTACAATCTGGTAATATGGATCATATATAGTTTTACCAGGATGTCACATGCTTCCCTTCCCTGTCTTTGTTCAGGTTATATTTTTTTAAGTTTGGAGTGCTTTTCTCTTAAAGGTACAGCAACTACATTCCTGTCTGGCCCTGGAGGAAACGTTTAGGTGGTAAGTCCTACCAGCAGACCAACTCGGTTTCAGAGAGAGATGGTTCTTATCCTTCTATACAGGTGATTTATATCTACATCAAAGCTAATCATTCATTCATTCAATCATATAAATATATAATATCCCTTCAAAGAT
>NW_006342207.1:0-433 GCF_000327345.1 Myotis davidii
CCCCAGCTCGGGGAGGCGGGCCAGGTCGCGCCCTACCTGTCAAACAGGTGCGTCCGCGTGGAGTTTATGGCCCTGTCGACCGTTGCGATCGCCTCCACGATGGATGTGGCCACGAAGGGGTCCCCATTTCGGCTGACGTCAGGCACTAGGAGAACACGGAGCGCGGGTTACCAGGGCCCTAGAAGAGTTACTCGGCGTCTAGACGCTACGTCATCAAGACAGAGGCCCACGCTCCAAGGGCTTTTTCTGTTTCTCACGCCAGAGCTCAACTCACTTCATCACCAGCCCTACTGGAAGCTGCTTCTAGACAGAACGGAAACCACAGACTTTTCAGTTTTGAAGTCACGCCACACCCTCTAGACCAGGGGTGGAGAGTGTCTGGCCCACAGGCTGCAGGAGGTCTGAGAAATCATTTGGTCTGGCCCTGCAGGGG
>NW_006342208.1:0-433 GCF_000327345.1 Myotis davidii
TGAAATATTTGTATTGCTTTGTCTCCATTAAAATGATAGCAAAATTCCACTCAAGGCTATAATAAAGGAGCTTTGGTAAATCTTCCTCAGAGAATAACCAGAAAAAGAGAGAAAAAACTCTGTTTGAAGGCATGAGAGGGCTGCTAAAATAACCAGAACTTCAAATGACAAAATCATGCAAATGACTGAACTCCCAGGGAGGTAAGCCAATATTCTGAAGTAACTATATTCTTTTGTTATTAGCGGATTCTGGGTTGAGGTCAAGAGGTCGAGGAAGCAGCAAATGACCCAGGTAAGGTCTGCTAGTCAGCACCAGACAAACAGGAGAAATTATGAAAGTGTCTCGAACCTGAAAATATGTAAATTGGAGACATAAAGGATAAGTTAGCAGCAGTATCAGAGAATCATAGTCTCTGACAGTTTGATGGTGACA
>NW_006342209.1:0-433 GCF_000327345.1 Myotis davidii
ACCAGCAAAGCAGCTGCCCCAGCGCCTGGGCGCCCCTCTGTCCGCTCCGCCAGGCCTCAGGGGGCACCAGGCCGTTCCTGGGCGGGGCGGCCACCCCCCGGCCTTCCTGCTCTAGATCAGCATTTAACCTAAAGGGAGTCTCACCCGCATTGTGACCTGAATTCAGGCCTATTGGGCCGGAGGCTTCGTGAAATGGCCCTTAAGTGGTGGCTTGGTGTGAACTCCTAGGCAGGCGGTGGCCGCGTCTCCCCTGCTCTGCTCGGGTTCTGCTTGCAAATCCGCGGGTCCGGCTGCACCAGCCCAGGGCTCGGGGAGGCAGCCCAGCGCCCAGGTGTCCTGCAAGGTCCCTCTGTCCCAACCGGGGCTGTCGGGGACCCCTGACCAGAATGGAGGCCAGCGGTGGGTGAGACTGCCAGCCCCGCCCTAGGTCAGG
>NW_006342210.1:0-433 GCF_000327345.1 Myotis davidii
GATACTGCAAATTATGGTACATCTGTGGAATGGAATATTATACATACAATTTAGAAAGGTTACTTTTGCAATCATATAATAATTATCATGGAAACAGACAGTGAATAAAGTCCCTACATTTAAGAATTTTAATCATGAAGATAAATTGCAAAGAACATAAGGAAAACGTATTTTGTATTTTTATTGTTTAAAATCATTTTTAAATAATAAGGCAGAAATAAATAACCCTGTAAATATCATAAAGCTGCAGGATAGATGGTAGAGCCCCGATGAATTGAGAGAAGTTAGAACAAAAAGTAACCCCGAGACCAGGTTAAAGAAACACTGCCAATGGCTGGTGAAGACATTTCCCTGGGCTTCTGAAAAGAATAAGGGAAGTGATGAATCACCAACTCCATCATTTAAGCCAGTGGTTCTCAACCTCCTGGCCCTT
>NW_006342211.1:0-433 GCF_000327345.1 Myotis davidii
TTTTTTTATCTATAATACAGGGTATCCCTTTGTACTTTTCACACTAATATAATCTGTACTTTTTTCTTATATCCCTAGAGGGTTTCATTACTATTCAAATTAATTTACAGAGATCTGAATATATATATATATTATCTCAAAAGTCAACATTTTATTTTTTAATAAAATATAGACTATTTTATTATTATTTTAATTTTATTTTCAGTTGCAGTTGACATTCAATAAGGTTTTATATGGAGTTTCAGATGTACAGCATATTGGTTAAACAGTTTTATGTTTATAAAGTAATCTCCCCAATAATTCAAGTACTCAGTTGGCACCATATGTGGTTATTAAAATACTACTGACTTTATTCCCTATGCTGAACTTTACATTCCAACTAGTGTTTTATAAGTACAAGTTTGTACTTATTAATCCCTTCACCTTTTTCACC
>NW_006342212.1:0-433 GCF_000327345.1 Myotis davidii
TTTAGAGAAGTTTTAGGTTTACAGCAAAATTGAATGGAAGGCACAGAGATTTCCCATATACATTCTGCTCCCACATATGCATAGCCTCTCCCATGATCAACATCCACCATTACAGTAGCACATTTGTTACAATTGATGAAGCTACATTGACACATTATGGTCACCTAAAGTCCATAGTTTACATTAGGGCTCACTTTTGGTCTTGTGCATTCTCTGGGTTTAGACAAATGTATAATGACGTGAATCCATAGCATCACACAGAGTATTTTCACTGCCCTAAAACCCTCTGTGTATTGCCTATTCATTCCTCTTTTACCTGACAACCACTGATCTTTTGGCTGTCTCCATTGTTTTGCCCTTTCCAGAATGCCATATAGTTGGAATTACGCAGTATGAAGTTTTTTCAGATTGGCTTCTTTCATTTAGTAATATG
>NW_006342213.1:0-433 GCF_000327345.1 Myotis davidii
TTTTTTATCTCCAGGCATTTCCATGCATTGTTTAATTAATTTATCTATTCAGACAGTAAATATTTCCAGTGTGTTTACCAAGTGTGGACTGCTTATAAGATACTGTGATAGATGCTGGATGGAGCAGGGGACATGAAGATGTTTAAGATCATATTATATATATTGTAGGAGTCATATGTAAATATTTATATACGGAAGAAAGTGCTAAACGTTCTGAGAGAATCAGTGGATGTTCTAGGGAGACAGCATGGAGATTTGGAAGGGCTTCCTAAAAGTGGCATCTGATAGAGGCTTTGTCTGATGAAGAGAATTTGGATGTTCAGAGAGGAGATGTGCAATGGAGACAGAGAGAGCAATATGACCCAGGCATTGAGCCAGGCACATCCAAGGCCTATGCTTTTCGCTTCTTGTTCCTGTTATGTGATTTTTTTTT
>NW_006342214.1:0-433 GCF_000327345.1 Myotis davidii
CATAATGGTTTCTAGACCAGCAGCATCCTTCTCTCCTGGAAGTTTGTTGGGGACAAAAATCTCGGGCCCCAACCCAGACCTAATGAATCAGAATCCACATTGTAATAAAATCTCCAGGCAATTCATATGCACATAAATGTTTGAGAGGTGCTGCTCTAGGCTACTTATTTGGTGCCTGTGTGCTTTCCCTAGTAGTAATCCTAATGCTCATTGGTTTTCTTGTAAGTATTGAAACTATGGATATGCCCTTTTAATCCAAATTATGCCAAAAAATCAGATGCTTAGTTTCTGTTACATCTTAGAGATGCCAATTGGTGTTAAACTAACCTATCTGTTTTTTGTGATGGTTTTGTTGTACTTTACACCATTGTCTCTCTTTGGTGAGCAAGTGTGTTTCACCTCACAAATGTCTAAGGTACCATTAAATCTACTG
>NW_006342215.1:0-433 GCF_000327345.1 Myotis davidii
GCATTAGGAAGGTTGAGAACCACAGGTCTAGAGTCTGAAATTCCATGCTAACATAGATTTTTGTCTGTAGAGATACAAAAATTTGTTCGGGTGGAGAAGATAATCCCAAATGTTATACAGATGCTCCTGGACTTATGATGGGGTGACAATGTCCCCCCAAAAAACATTGCAAGTTGAAAATATTGTAGGTCAAATATGCATTTAAAACACTCAACCTGCCAACCCTCAGAGCTTAGCCGAGCCTACCTTTACCGTGTTCAGCACAATTACATCAGCCTACACCTGGGCAAGTTATCCCGCTGCGCTGCCCGGCATCACAAGAGTACTACATTGCATGTCACTAGCCCTGGAAACATCAAAATTCAAACTTCAAATTACATTTTTTACTGAATGCGTATCACTTTTAAATTTTTAAAAAAATATATTTTATTGA
>NW_006342216.1:0-434 GCF_000327345.1 Myotis davidii
ACTGTGTAAAGATTGCAGTGTCCTACCTGTCTTCCCCATCACCCTGCTGCAACCCAGGGGTTTAATGCAGGCACCAATTGCAAGTTTAGGTTGATACCTGTATTTCTGATTAACTGGTTGCAAATTAGAAGTTCCTATTACTCGCTCCTTGGGTTCAATTAATTTGCTTGAGCAGCTCACATAACTAAAAAAACCTGATAATTAGATTATCAATTTATTCCAAGGGGTAAAAGAATATGAGTCAAGAGCCAAATGAAGTCCTGGAAAAAGGAGCTTGTGTTCTTGTCGAGTTTGGGGCCTAGATAGTAGCATATGAAGTGTTCCAACCTGGAATCTCTCTAGACACCTTCTTTTGGGTTTTTATGGAGCCTTCATTACATAAGCAGGACAGATTAAGACAGTAATCATTGGTAACTGATTCAATCTCTAGCCCT
>NW_006342217.1:0-434 GCF_000327345.1 Myotis davidii
TTTTTAAAAAAAAATGATGAGAGAAGACTATTTAGGTGATAGAAACACACTTTATTTAACACTTCGTGGAGTAGACTGTCTCCATTTAGAGAACTGCAAAGCGGGGCTGAAGGCAGAGTGCTTTAATAGAATAAAGAATAAAGAGCAAGGAAGAGAAAAAGAGGAAATATCTCATCAGCTGGCACCACATAGTCAGCTTTGCTTGGGGTGAGAAGGCACAGGGTTGGGTTGGCGGGTGGGCGTGGCTGGCTGGGTATGCTGCATTTCTGGTCAAGCAGAGCATTGACAGGGTCAGAAACGTTACCTGTTTTAGTTTTTGGCCTGGCACCCTGGACAGGAGCACTTCCATGCTGGGCCTAGAAAGTTATTTCAACAGGGTGAAGGCAGTGGTTCAAAGGGAACTTGTCTAATACAAATCCCTCATGATTCTGGCC
>NW_006342218.1:0-434 GCF_000327345.1 Myotis davidii
GTTTGACAGATGATGCTTATTCAGCACCTAGCCATAGGGTTAGCACTTTCTGCTCACCTAATCGATGGCATCCATCTTTTCTTAATTTGTTTCCTTTTTGTTAGTTGCCTATGTATGTATTATGTTTGTCTATTTATTTACTATGTATATATTATGTTTATTCATTTATTTGCTATATCTATGTTTTCTGCTAAAAAACATGGATACAGTAATAAAAAATATATTTTAAATTATGACCTATTAATTGAATTTATATTTTGTAAGAAATCCCAGATGTCTGAAATATGAAGAAAGACGGGTTGCTGGTTAAAGATCACTAATTAAACAGTACATGAACTCCTGCTTCAGCGTTCTTAAGAAACTGACAGTGGGCATCTTAAACTTAAATAATTGACTAAGGTAGAAATTTTCAACCTTTTTCATCTCATGGCACA